>NC_069504.1:64489443-64716543 GCF_027579735.1 Bombina bombina | reverse complement strand
AACTTCCTCAGTATGTCCTATTGCCTCAACCGCAGGCAACACAACTGAGCCTAGTGCAAAGGGATTAGTGGTAGCCATTTTTCCTACAAAATCAGGTGACTAACAGTATGACCTAAACAGGTAAATTGCTTAGATGAGGATTGAACAGAATGCAGTTCATATCTTATTTGAAACCTTTGTGGTGAGCTTTCAAAAGTAATGAATTGTCAAAAGTAGGTCACCTCATATGTAAAGCGATTATAAGAGGTAATGCATTGAAGCCTTGATGATGTTAACCAACATGTGATATTAATTAAAAAATAAAACATCACTCATTACACTTACAGGTCCATATAATAAAGATTGTTTGCCATAAGGCCATACTATTTAGTGCGTGGTTGTGAGAAATGCTATTCTATGGTGGTCAGATGAAGTATTGCTATACTCTATTTGGTCCCCATATGAATATGAACAGTTAAATATATGAGCAGGCCAAAATTATTTGATAAGTATGAATATATTTGTTGTGTTCTGTCCCAGGGTTAACTATAAGAGCAGACAAAGTACATTAGCATATATAATCATCTTAAAGTCTGGTATAGAGCCAACATGACCAAAGATCATCTACAAGTAACCTTCAATTTAATAATCAACCTTAGACAGTTCTGTAAAATAAATGAGTAGTCCCGATGACGAGGGCAGGTGAAGTACTAGGTACCTGCTATAACCAGCATTGGGCTGTATGAAAATTTGCAGTTCTTTAGTAACATGTTATGCATGATGGAGCCCCTAGGATCCCACAGTGGAATTTGTGCAGTCATCATTGTGTGAGGCCATCCTCATCGGTATGCTTTAGATGTGGGTTTTAGCTGCTTTGCCGTTTCCCCCCAGGTTAGCGTGTCTGATTTGGCAAGTGAGGTTTGTAGTCAGTCCAGTTATTGGGGCATTCCATATATTTCTCTTCCTAAATGGATAGGAGCTCTCTGTCTGTGTGTGGCACTCGGTCTGGATAGCGCTAACATCTGGTTCTTCGCCACATGGGATGGCAGTCTGTTAATACTGCAGTGAGGAGGTGAGTAGCAGTCAAGCGTGGTCTCGTTCTGTTCTTGATAGGTTGTCGTCTCCCCACTCAGGAGTTCCTGTATGTCACATTGTACCGGAACATCTGCTACTTTAATATGTAAAATCAGCATGGGCAGCAATCGGAACAAAAAAAATAAAAACAAACATAATCTATTCTAAACAGAAAAAAATAATCAAATGATCAAGTTTCTTTAATTTCACGAAATACAAAAATCAAGTAAAAACTGATAAGATTTTTTTTTATTATTAGAATACTGTTGTTAAATTCTCAATGAAAAATACATAGGAATGGTTCAAGCGATGGATAGATAGATAGATAGATAGATAGATAGATAGATAGATAGATAGATAGATAGATAGATAGAAAGAAAGATAAGAGATATATAAAATGTTGCTGTCAGTTGTAAAGACCCTTAAATGTTCAATAAGCAGTTTGTGATGTGCCTCTGTATATATTGCTGTGTTTCTATATTTTAGTGGTTTTGTATATGGCAAAAAAAGTCAAAGCATGGTTTCAATTTATAAATAAAAATTGAGAAACACATATGTAGTTTAAATAATTCCTGAGAGAATAGATTATGATGTTTGTTGGCCATAAATATTACTGGTGTACAAATCAGAAAATGAATCATGTTATGTCCTGTTTCATCCTATGACCTTGGTCAAATTATTGTTCCCAAGTGCTTAGCCTTGTTTGAACATCAGTACATGGTCTAGTGTCTGTGAATAGGAAAAGTTTGATTTTGTGGGTGGGAAACTGTCTATGTTCTTTTGTTAAAGTTTCAAAGCTAAAGCAGTGAGAAAAATCAAATGCCAAGGGGTCTATTATGATAAGCATCCCCAGGCATTATGTAATGTGTGAAAGACCTCTGGCTTCAGTAGTATGGGGGCAGATAAATGTTTCCTTCTCTCATCTGTTTGTAGCAGTTCCAAGTTTGAAGTATATGTTTTTTCTGGGTGGCCTGCTTTTTTATCAATCTTTTTTTTATTTTATTACTAATATTTTTGATAACAGTTAAAGAATTCAGTAGCTACAACACATTGCATCATTACACTTAGTAATTTATTTTGATCTCAAGTGCTTTCAGACCAAATAAGGTCATAAATGAACAGATACATGAGGTAACTATGTAACATACTATAAAGAAGTCTGCCTTGAATAAGAATAATCTGATAATTGTGGTGGACCTGTTGAAGGAAAATATAATTTGTCTTACATATTACTAATTTCCCAAGAACTTGTATAATGATTCCTTGGGAACAAAATGCTACAACAAAATGAAAAGATCTGTGTATGGAAAGCTTAGTTTAAAATTATAATCGTTAAACAAATTGAAAATAAAAAAGATAGAAATATAGTATATAAAATTGTATTACTGTTTTTATAAGGTTCACAGTTTTAACACAAAAAATGCTGAAACCTTTCAGATGTTATAATATAATAATAATATTAGAGGTCAGAGTATAAATAATACATATTTTCATCTCTATAATTATATGTACTCATAAATAATCTATTTTAAAAAAATGTATATTTAGTTGTGCGTTTCCAAATGTGCCAGGGCATAATTCAGAATTTTTGCAGTATGAGTAAATATTTTCTACATAGTTGGCCTAGGTTTGCTGGACATAAATAAATCTTGCTCTGGGCCAAAACACACAGAAAAAGGATATAAATCAATTCTAAATATATTTACTACTAATATGACTAAATATCTGGAGAAAAAGTGTGTATTAGCAGTAGCATACTTAGGGGCTTTGCTGTTATAAAACCAGTTGTGCCAAACTCACCCATTTATTTTAAATCATAATTGTTTAAAAGGATCCCAAAATATATTATACTAAAACCTATTAAACCCCTTTGCCGCTAAGCCATTTCACACACCTGTAACTAAAATATTTTTTTGTACTCATTCGCTGAGATTACAAGTGGAGTGCAAAAATATTAGCGCAACATCAACAGTGCTTTTATTTTTTTGCTTGTATTACAACTCCAAAGCTATTTTTTATCACACAAGCAATAGTCTAGGGCATTCTAACATCTGTATGTCATGTAGTTTTGGATGCATTAAATCCATCACATCATAGAATTCTATGGGAATGCACAGTAATATTCCTGATGGTTAACACTCCAGCTCTAAAATGATGGTGTGCAAGCAGTAGCGTTCTTCATGTAGAGAGCTATACTATTAATAACAATGGTTTACATCAGGTCTTAAACAGTGCTACATTTTAAAGTGGTAATTTGGACTGTGCTTGAGCACAAAATAACTCGCAACTTGCAATAGGAGCACAATAAATTTGCTTATAGAACTTCCTGAGCTATTCATTAAAAGCATAGGGCACACGAAAAATGTTTTGTCCAAGTTAAGATGTTTTGGTAAAAATATTTAACCATCCACTTGTAATACCAGATTGTGGAGCAGAGTACAAGCAGCGTGAAATTTAGTATTTTCTCTTGCTCTCAAACACCGCTGGAATTAAACTTTTAACCCATGCGAGTTAGCGTGTGTGTTGCAAGTTGAAAGTAAATTATTTGCTAACACATTAACCAGCGTTAGACCTAAAGTGCTAAACCAGAGCGTAGTTATGCATATTTTACTTTCCAATGTTCTTAACCTAGAAGAATATTTTCTATATATATTTGATTATTTTGTTAAAATATATATCTATACCTAAATAGTTCTATGAATATATGCAGATATAGATATATACCGATTTTCAGGACATGTCTGATGCACCTTTAACCAGGTGCTTAGTAATGATTCAAGTTTGTAGTGAACAGTGCTGCAAATGAACTGCTCCTGAGCCGACATTGAAATCTCTATCGAAGCAAATCATATTCAAAAGACTTTTGACTTATTCAGATTATAAGGAGAATCCTCTACTATCTTCTAATTCAAATTTGCATCCTCTAGTTTTCTGGAACATAGGAACTACCGAAACCCCAAATTAACCTGCTCTGGCTAAACGCTGCACCACATCTGCTTTCACTAAGCGTTATCGCTCACCTCTGACAAGACATCCTTATTTACCACAGAGTCTCCGTTCTATTTGTTGCCTCTGAACTTTCACTCATATTTCAATGTATTTCTTACTGGATTTGGAGATCGTTAATCCGTATACAAACCTCACGGAGCCTGACTCCTCCCACGCCCTTACGGAGTAGAGGTCATTCAACATTCGGACTTGCAACAAAGTAGCAACATTCGTGCCTCTGCACGTTGTACATAATTTCTCCAGTTGCAGCTTGCTCCCAAGTAAGAAATTGATACAATTGAAACTGCTTTAACATTGCTGTGTCTCTACAAGTAAACAAGAAGGAATCTTACATAAAATTATCTGCTTGTTAAGATCTCTGAATTATACAGATAAAAACCCTTTTCACTTTCCAATAGATATTTTTTCCCTTATACTAAATATCAACTTAAAGTGATACAAAAACTTATTTGTAGACAATCTTAATAACTACAGTTCACCGCAGTTGAGTTCCATACCTTTGAATTCAAATATTTAAAGTGGTATCCTCACAGATTACTAAGCCCTCAAATTGACATGGAACCAGCGGATATAAATCAGCTTGTGTTCAACCTTACACAAAGAGTTGATCAATTAGCGCAGGGGTTTAGAGACCTTCAGGTAGAAAATCAGACTTTGAGGAATGTAATTAGAGATTCACTAGCTGAAAAAGTCAGCCAAATTTCCATGCAGCCTGAACCTCAAATCTCCCTACCAGAAACATTCTCTGGGAATAGGAAAATGTATAGACAGTTTAAGAATGCATGTCAACTTCTTTTTAACCTAAAGCCAAGATACCCCACCGAAAGGGTGAAAGTGCTAACCACAATATCTTTTTTGAGAAGTGAGCCCAGGGTCTGGGCTGATTGTTTGTGTGAATCAGATAACCCCATACTAGGGTCACTGGAAGATTTTTTTTCCTCTCTGGATGAATTGTATCAGGACTTAAATGTACAACTAACTGCAGAAACCACTATGAGGAATCTGAAACAAGGGAAAAGATTGGTCGAAGAATACATATCCGAATTTAAGCAATGTGCCACAGTTTCCCAATGAAACCCCATAGCTTTACGCAACCAGTTCAGATTGGGGTTAGCTGAGAATATAAAAGACAAACTGGCATGAACAGAACTATCCAAGTCACTCTAATCACTAATGAAACTAGCAACCCAAATTGACTGAAGACTTCGGGAACAAAGATCTGAAAAAAATACGGGTGACAACTCCTCGTGGTTACTTCAGTAGCAATACTTCTATCAAAACACACGCAGAACCTATGGAAATAGGTGTTCTCCAAGGATCCATTTCTGCAGAAGAAAAGACTCGTAGAACAGATCTCTTTGTATGTACTGCACTAACCCAGCACATACTGTCAAAGAGTGCCTACTACTGAAATCGAGGAGAAGTAAGTCAAATTGTATCCATTCTTCATATTCAGAAAATACAAAACAGTCTCACTGTTCTTTAACTCTTTTTTTACAGTGGGACCAAGCGTATCAGAAGTCTGAGGCCATAATCGATTCAGGGGCTTTCGGAAACTTCATCAATATTTCTTTTGTCAAAATTAATAAAGTTCCTTTTGTTTTGAAGCATAACCCTGTGTCTGTTCAAGTCATTGATGGCTCTACAATGAGCACTGGTCCGATAACTCATCAAACCATACCACTATTAGTGAAAACTGAGTCAGGACATACTGAATTCATATCTTTTGACATACTACCTTCACCTCTCTTGCCCATAGTTCTAGGTATGGAATGGCTTAGGTTACATCAGCCAGTCATAGACTGGTCTACGCTACAGGTCAATCTTTGCTCATCATACTGACGCAATACCTGTTATCCAAGACATGTGTTACAGACAACTAAGAAATAGGATTTTTTTCCCCCAGAGTATGCTGATTTCTCAGATGTCTTTAACAAAAAGAATGCAGAGGTCCTGCCACCTCATCGTGTCTATGACTGTCCCATTGAACTTCAACCTGGTGCCTCAGTTCCTTATGGATATCTTTATCCACTGAGCCAGCCCGAGCTCGAACACCTTAAAGAATATCTCAAAGAGAATCTACCAAAGGGATTCATCAGAGCCTCCACTTCTCCAGCAGGAGCTGGAATGTTTTTCATCAAGAAAAAGGATGCCAGTCTCAGGCCTATTATCGATTATTGAGAACTTAATAAGAGAACCATTAAGAACAGGTATCCTCTCCCCTTAATACCCAAACTTATCGAGCGTGTACAACATGCTACCATCTATACTAAACTCGACTTAAGGGGAGCATACAACTTGATACGCATTAGAAAGGGTGATGAATGGCTCACCGCCTTCAGAACCAGAAATTACTTATACGAATACCTAGTTATGCCTTTTAGGCTCTGTAATGCCCCTGCCACATTCCAATATTTCATCAATGATGTGTTCAGAGATCTATTGGATGTGTGCATGGTGGTTTACCTTGATGACATTCTAATTTATTCCAAAACAAGACCATATAAAACATATTCGATGATGGGTTTTGTCCAGACTCCGGACTCATCATTTATACGCCAAACCTGAAAAGTGTGAATTCCACTCTAGGGCAATCTCATTCCTTGGTTACAGGATAACCCCCTCTGGAATCCAGATACAAGATGAAAAGTTGCAAGCCGTAAAGGATTGGCCTATCCCCACCAGTAGAAAAGAGTTGCAACGATTTTTTGGCTTTTCAAATTACTATCGAAAGTTCATCAAAGGTTTCTCTAAAACCGTCAAACCTCTTAAAAGACTCACGAGTTCATCTATACCTTTCCGATGGTCCCCTGAAGCTACACATACTTTCAACATGTTAAAAGACAGCTTTACCACAGCACCTATCTTATGGTTCCCCCGATACTAGTCTGCAGTTCGTCTTAGAAGTTGATTCATCTGACTACGCTCTCGGAGCTTTCATATCTCAGAGAACTTCGATCTCTGAACCTCTACATCCAGTTGCCTTCTATTCTGCAATGATGAGCTCTACAGAGATGAATTACACTATTGGGGAGAAAGAACTCCTGGTTATTAGGAAATCTCTTGAACATTGGAGGCATCTACTAGAAGGAACTACACAACCTATAATTATCTATACTGATCATAGGAACCTCCAATATCTACAGAACAACAAAACACTCTCCTCTCGTCAAGTCCGCTGGAGTTTATACTTTGCAAGGTTTAATTTCAACATTATCTACAGACCAGCTATAAAAAACGGTAAGGCTGACGCACTCTCACGGAGAGAAAAGTGACCTGGAATAACACCTACGAAGAACTCCATAATTCCCTCTGACCAGTTCATTGGACTCTGTAACCACTTACTTACTGATATAAAGCACTCTTGTTTAAACGACCCAGAGATTCCTCATTCAAAACTTAAAAAAGGACATGATGGAATTCTCTATTTTGGTACTAAATTGTATATACCACTAGATTTAAGATCTTCACTTCTAAAGGATTTCCACAATTCTCCCTTGGCAGGACATCCTGGCATAGGGCGTACTCTAGAACATTTATCAAGAAATTTCTGGTGGCCTAATATGAAAAAGACCATAGAAGATTATATATGAACCTGCATTGTTTGTACAACTTCCAAATCGGAGAAAAGATCTGCCTATGGTTTATTGCTACCTCTACCTATTCCTGATAAACCATGGCAACATGTTTCTATGGACTTCATAGTTTACTTACCTGTTTCACAGAATCACAACACAATACTCGTTGTCATAGATATTTTTACAAAGATGTCCCACTTTGTACCATATCACAAAGTTCCAACGTCAGCTGATACTGCCCAGCTTTTCTTAAATCATATAGTGAAATTACAATGAATTCCCCCTATACTGACCATGGATAGGGGAACGCAATTCACTTCTAAATTTTGGAAGAAATTATGTGAGATCACCCACATCAACCATCGGTTCACAACATCGTTCCACCCTCAAACTAATGGGCAAGCTGAGCGGTTGAACCAATGGTTAGAGCAATATATTAGATGTTATTGCTCCTACCATCAAAACAATTGGATCCAATACTTATCTATGGCAGAATTTGCCTTCAACAATTCATTAAATTCATCCACCAAAATGACCCCCTTCTATGCTAATTACGGATACAACCCATCATTTAGTTTGGTCTCCTCCTCCGGATCTGATTCCCCACTTGTGGACGAACTCAACAACTCCTTATTAGACAATTTCAAAATCCTACAGCAAAATATACAAGCTGCACAGCTTACACAGAAACGTCATTATGACCTAAGGAGAAGAGCACCTCCTGATTATTCCATAGGAGATCTTGTGTGGCTTTCCACGAAAAACTTAAAATTGCAGATTCCTGCTAAAAAACTTGCTGGACTATTTATAGGAATGTTCCCGATTCTCAAAAAGGTAAATGAGAATGCTGTAACCATAGACTTACCCTCATATATGAGGATACATCCCACATTTCATTTATCATTACTTAAACCATCTACCACAATGAGGGACACCAACCTGGTTTTACCACCAGACAACCAACTATCGGACCTGCAGGAGTATGAGGTAAAGTCTATTCTCGATTCTCGCTACCACAGAGGATTGCTTCAGTATCTGGTTGACTGGAAGGGTTTCGGTTCAGAGGAGGACTCTTGGGAGCCTGCATCTAACGTCAATTGCACCAGACTGGTCTCCCTATTCCATCGGAGGTATCTGGACCATCCAAGGCCTCAAGCTGTGGGACAGCTTGCCTGAAGGGGGGGTTCTGTCAGGACATATGTTCTATCACCTATACTGTCTCTTTAAATTTACACGTTCTGAGCTTAGCCCTCCTACTCTTCCTTAAAAGTCTTACGCACCTTTAACCAGGTGCTTAGTAATGATTCAAGTTTGTAGTGAACAGTGCTGCAACTGAACTGCTCCTGAGCCGACATTGAAATCTCTATCGAAGCAAATCATATTCAAGAGACTTTTTACTTATTCGGATTATAAGGAGAATCCTCTACTATCTTCTAATTCAAATTTGCATCCTCTAGTTTTCTGGAACATAGGAACTACCGAAACCCCAAATTAACCTGCTCTGGCTAAACGCTGCACCACATCTGCTTTCACTGAGCGTGATCGCTCACGTCTGACAAGACATCCTTATTTACCACAGAGTCTCCGTTCTATTTGTTGCCTCTGAACTTTCGCTCAATTTCAATTTATTTCTTACTGGATTTGGAGATCGTTAATCCGTATACAAACCTCACAGAGCCTGACTCCTCCCACGCCCTTACGGAGTACTGATGTCATTCAGCATTCGGACTTGCAACAAAGTAGCAACATTCGTGCCTCTGCACTTGTACATAATTTCTCCAGTTGCAGTTTGCTCTCAAGTAAGAAATTGATACAATTGAAACTGCTTTAACATTGCTGTGTCTCTTCAAGTAAACAAGCAGGAATCTTACATAAAATTATCTGCTTGTTACGATCTCTGAATCATACAGATAAAAACCCTTTTCACTTTCCAATAGATTTTTTTCCCTTATACTAAATATCTACTTAAAGTGATACAAAAACTTATTTGTATACAATCTTAATAACTACAGTTCACCGCAGTTGAGTTCCATACCTTTGAATTCAAATATTTAAAGTGGTATCCTCATACCGATATATATAGAAATATATATTAAAAAATACTAAGAACGTTTTCTACTATATGAAGGACATTGGAGTGTAAAATATTTATAGTAAATACACAGAAATACACATAAAATTTTAAAATTGATAAAAATATTTTTATTTTTTAAGGTATTTGTATTTGAGTGGTAGGGGATCCAAAGTATGTATATACATATACAGTATATGGGGCATATTTATCAACCTCCGTATGGAGCCTGAAGGCTCGCCGGAAACAGAAGTTATGAAGCAGCGGTCTAAAGACTGCTGCTCTATAACTTGTCCACCTGCTCTGAGGCGGCGGACAAAAATCAACCCAATTGAATACAATCGGGTTGATTGATACCCCCTGCTAGTGGCCGATTGGCCGTGAATCTGCAGGGGGCAGCATTGCACCAGCAGTTCACAAGAACTGCTGGTGCACTGATAAATATGGACAGTGTATGCTGCCAGAATTTATCGATGTGCAGCGATGTGCAGCCAAAATGATATGCTACTTCGTATCATGTCCACTCGCACATTGTTAAATATGCCCCTATATATCCATTATAGCCCTTTTCATTCAGATAGAGAATGTTTAGCATGCCCAATACTTTCGATGGATATTGTGGTCACTTTAAACATTGCTCATATTACCAGTTGAAAGTTATGTTTAGCGTGACTTAAGACCTGAAATAAAGTGTTAGGGCTAGAATAAAAACACATGTAAAACATATTAAAATAAAGTATTACACTCATATTTATACATATTAAATGTAAGATATAAGTTTATTTCTAAAATTAATATAGAAAGTGTTTAAATAGATATTTTATATATCAAGGTAATTGTCTGGGAAGTGCTCAAAGGTATGTGCTCAAAGGTATGTGTGTATATATATATATATATATATATATATATATGTTTGTGTGTATCTGTACTAATAACGTTTGTTACAATGTTTGCAGGGTCAATATTATAAGTATAACATGTTCAGAACAGTGAGAACCTATATCGCCAATAAATATATAAAACTAGAAAGTCGCTGGTACCGTCTTCTGTGAAGTATTAATTTAACAAACACAACATCTTCTTAAAAATAGAAAGAAACACTTCAAAAGCAAAATACACAATTTTTACAATCACGACAACAGTTAAAATACATATTATAGCATTATACAATAAAATACATATAAATAAATCATTGAATATACATGTATAATATACTCAAAATGTTACACCTGCATATCTCACTGTTTTATTTCTCAGAATGTAGGCTCATGACTTACACAATTTGCTTATTGTACATATGCTCTCCTTTGTCAGAGTCTCTATTATAGACTGTTTCACTACTAGACTTGTGCATTTGTTGTTACAAATGTGAATTTGTGACAAAAAACACAGATATTTGTATTGTTTTCACAAAATGAATATCGTAACAAATGCACTAGCTAATTTCAATAAATACTAAAACTTGTCAGTATTCATTTGTTTCCTGTAAATTAGCTGTAAAGAGTTAAATACTTACCTCTAGTACACTGGAGAGCCAGGCTAATACTGACCCTTCTTCATACAGCCCTGGGCCGCTCTTATAGGAGGCTTAGCATGGCAGATTTCAGGAGATATCTCTCAACTCAACTTGACTTGCGCAGATATAGAACTGAGTGACGTCTGCCCATATGAGGTTGGGCGTGAGGATTTTACTCCATGACTTAGAAAATAATCAGGTCCTTTATAAGTGACCAAGCGGCAAAGAAGAAGTGTTACATCCGGCAATGTCTTCAATCAAGCGGCAGAGAAGAGGTCCTCCATCGGGGCGAAGTTTTCTTCCAAGCGGCATCTTCAATCTTCTTTCTTCGCTCCTCCAACGCGGAACATCCATCCGGCACGACGACTTCCCGATGAATTAAGTTCCTTTAAATGACGTCATCCAAGATGGCGTCTGTCGAATTCCAATTGGCTGATAGGATTCTATCAGCCAATCAAAATTAAGGTAGAAAAATCTGATTGGCTGATTGAATCAGCCAATCAGATTTTTCCTACCTTAATTCTGATTGGCTGATAGAATCCTATCAGCCAATCGGAATTCGACGGATGCCATCTTGGATGACGTCATTTAAAGGAACCTCATTCATCGGGAAGTCGTCGTGCTGGATGGATGTTCCGCGTTGGAGGAGCGAAGAAAGAAGATTGAAGATGCTGCTTGGAAGAAAACTTCGCCCCGATGGAGGACCTCTTCTATGCCGCTTGATTGAAGACATCGCCGGATGGAACACTTCTTCTTTGCCGCTTGGATGAAGACATCGCCGGATGGAAAACTTCTTCTCTGCCGCTTGTATGAAGACATCGCCCGGATCGATGAAGAGTTCTGCCCGGCTGGGTGAAGACAAGGTAGGGAGATCTTCAGGGGGGTAGTGTTAGGTTTATTTAAGGGGGGTTTGGGTTAGAGTAGGGGTATGTGGGTGGTGGATTGTAATGTTGGGGGGTGGTATTGTGTTTTTTTTTTTACAGGCAAAAGAGCTGATTTCTTTGGGGCATGCCCCGCAAAAGGCCCTTTTAAGGGCTGGTAAGGTAATAGAGCTGTTAACTTTTGTATTTTAGAATAAGGTAGGGTCATTTTTTTATTTTGGGGGGCTTTATTATTTTATTAGGGGGCTTAGAGTAGGTGTAATTAGCTTAAAAATCTTGTAATCTTTTTTTATTTTTTGTAATTTAGTGTTTTGTTTTTTTTGTAATTTAGTTTACTTTATTTAATTGTATTTTAGTTTAGATATTTGTAGTTTATTTAATTTATTGATAGTGTAGGTGTATTTGTAACATAGGTTAGGATTTATTTTACAGGTAAATTGGTAATTATTTTAACTAGGTAGCTATTAAATAGTTATTAACTATTTAATAGCTATTGTACCTAGTTAAAATAAATACCAAGTTACCTGTAAAATAAATATAAACCCTGAAATAGCTACAATGTAATTATTAATTATATTGTAGCTATCTTAGGGTTTATTTTATAGGTAAGTATTTAGATTTAAATAGGAATATTTTAATTAATAATATTAATTAGATTTATTTTAATAAGAATTTAGTTAGGGATGTTAGAGTTAGATAGGGTTATTATACTTAATATATATATAATATAATAACGATATTAACTATATTAACCCTAATATAATTAGGGTTAATATAGTTAATATATATAATATAATAACTATATTAACTATATTAACCCTAATATAATTAGGGTTAATATAGTTAATATAGCTGGCGGCGGTGTAGGGGATTAGATTAGGGGTTAATCTATTTAATATAGCTGGCGGCGGTATAGGGGGATTAGATTAGGGGTTAATGTTTTTAATATAGCTGGCGGCGGTATAGGGGGATTAAATTAGGGGTTAATTATTTTAATATAGCTGGCGGCAGGGTAGGGGGATTAGATTAGGGGTTAATAATTTTAATGTAGCTGGCGGCGGGGTAGGGGGATTAGATTAGGGGTTAATAATTTTAATGTAGCTGGCGGCGGGGTAGGGGGATTAGATTAGGGGTTAATAATTTTAATGTAGCTGGCGGCGGGGTAGGGGGATTGAATTAGGGGTTAATAATTTTAATATAGCTGGCGGCGGTGTAAGGGGCTCACATTAGGGGGTAGTTAATGTAGATGGCGGTGGGGTAGGAGCTTACATTAGGGGTAGTTAATGTAGATGGCGGCGGGGTAGGAGCTCACATTAGGGGGTAATATAGATAATGTAAGTGGCGGCGGTTTAGGGGTTAATAACTTTATTAGGTGGCGGCGGGGTCTGGGAGCGGCGGTTTAGGGGTTAATAAATTTGTTATTGTTAGGATAGTGAGGGGGGATAGCGGATAGAGGGTTAGACGTGTCGGGCTATGTTTGGGAGCCGTGTTAGACAGTATGGGAGATTTAATAATTTAGTCAGGTTTTGTAGGCGCCGGCAGTTTCTAAAGTGACGTAAGTCACTGGCGACTCCAGAAATTTGTACTTACTCAGATTTCTGGACATCGCTGGTTTATCAGACTTACTGCACTTTAGCATCTGACGGCGCCGTATATAGGATAGCTCAAGTTGCGAGCTGAAACTACGGGCGGAGGGGTTCCCTCGCTTGCGTCGCAAACTACGATCTTTATCGGATTGCGCCCATGGTCTCAGAACCAACTATCAGATTTATTAGTCAATACAACAATAAGTGGAATGACATAAGATCAATTATGCAGAAACATTGGGATGTTCTAACCCTTGATAATGAAATAAAACAAATAGTAGGGGACAGACCTCTTATGACACCAAGAAAAGCTCCAAATATAAAAGACAGACGAGTTTCTAGCCACTACATTAGACATGAAGCACAAAATTGGCTTAAAAAAGTTTCTCAAAAAAATAGTAATGTAAAATGCAGACGATGTTCAGTCTGCAAAAATATGCAACAAGGTTAATATTTTGTGGACAAATGGGGACTAACCCACAATATTATTGGTAAAATAAACTGTAGATCTGAAGGTATAGTCTATATAGTATTCTGTAATTGTCCCATGTACTATATAGGTAAAACCTATAGAGAGCTGAAAGAACGCATCAAAGAACACAAGAGAGATATAGATAATGAAATTGTCACTAGCAGTGTGGTACGACATTTTCAAGCCTTTCATCAAAGTAATAAAGATGAATTAAAATGTATGGGTCTGGAAAAGGTGGACCTGAATGGCAGAGGAGGCGATATAGATACATTCTTATTGCAAAAAGAGTGCAAGTGAATTTTTAATTTAAAAGCATTAACCCCTAGTGGCTTAAATGAGGAGATAAATTATGCTCCCTTTTTGTAGACCATCATTATTATTTATTTATTGTTTATTATTTTTTTTTTCCTTTGTATATATATATATATATATATATATATATATATATATATATATACATATATATATATTCTTTTGTTTTGGATTTATCTTATGCTGCTAGTTGGAACCCTATATAATTGATAAGTATTTGACATTTTTGGTGTATATGATGAAGACAATATACAAATATCATGAGTTTTTTTGATTCCAGTAAATAAAATCCTCTATATCTGCTACTTTTTGTTACTTATATGTTTATAGTAATGGAATACAAATATAAACATAAATCTGTAATTAGTAATTATTGATCGATACTATGGGATATGCACAGTTTTGAAATCACTGATTATAATAAACGTTTGGGACCAGTCATCACTATTGCATATATAAATGTATTAATTTAAATGGTAAATTAATCATTTTGTATCTAGTCATGGCGCAAAAGCAAGTAAAGTTCGCCATTACACTTTATACATATTAATTATTCTTGTTGGTAAATGAATTAAAAGAAAATTATATCTGATTAATACTTAGGCGACAAATGTTGCAATCCTTAATCCAATATGGATACCACAGTTACATTGTTACTATTTCACCCCTGTCGTCACAGGAGCTGACGTGAATAAAAAATCATTAACCAATCCTAGTATCTTACTAGATACATGGCCTGACGAAGCCTGATTCAAATTTATTAAGTGAAGGTGAAACGAGCGTAGCAGAAGTTACACTGCAATAGGGGGTATCAGCTGAACCCCCATTTCTTGATTTGATGACCGTTGTTTGTGAACCGGCAAAGAGGTTGAGACTATTTTGACCCCTGTATATTTATCTCATCTATAACGGAATCCGGTGATCGCAAGGGCGAGTGATTAAATGAACAGCAGGACATGCGAAATGGAAACCATTGTCTATTGACAGCTCAAAGGGTAAGCATGGACCGTCTAAGGATGGGTCAGGTATGTTAACAAGCCTGATACAAGTATCTGTAAACCTTTGGAAATCTTTGGCAGCCTATTTTGTGAGACTCTATTTACACCACCCATACGATCTGGTTTAACTGATTACTGGGATATACCATCGCATTTGGATGTTAACACATGACTCTTCTGTAAACAGGGGTCATATGAAGATAAATAGCTCCCTCTAGACCACACAGTATCCTGTGTGCAAGTACATAATATCCAACCCCTAAGAAGGACTTTGTTTCAATTTTAATATACAATAACAACATATCTCCAGAGACTGTTACTAGTGTGCACACTTTTACCTGGATTGTTGTGGAATTTCTTTACTCCCGGGATGGTACTTTATTTAGGGGTATCTGTATTACTATAGCCGGTCACCTAGTGTCAATTACAATTTAACTGTGGTTTATGGTACTTTAAATAATAATAAATGAATGCATTAGTCCAATAACTTGGAGTGCGGTTTTTGAATTTATGTGTCCCCCAGGTGTCTCTCAGCACTGTATTGGGTTATTATAATTTTGGCTTTATAAATCAGTGCTGGCTAAAATAGACTCATTGGTTCTTATACACCTATTTCTTATAAATGGTATATTATAATAGATTCTATTGCCTGGCACCCCTAGTCTGCTATATATTTAAAATTGCAGATTAGGGTTGATTTTTGCAGCACACGCTGTTGGCATTTATCATTGCACAAGCAGTTCTTGTGAACTGCTTGTGCAATGCAGCCCTCTGCAGATTTGTGGCCAATCGGCCGCTAGCAGGGGGTATCAATCAGCCCGTTCGTATAGGATAGAGCGGATTGATGTCCGCGGCCTCAGAGCAGGTGGACAAGTTATGGAACAGTGGTCTTTAGACCACTGTTTCATAACTGATGTTTCCAGCGAGCCTGAAGGCTCGCATGGAAACAGGGACATCAAGCTCCATTCAGAGCTTGATAATGCAGCCCCATAATTTGCTGCCCATCGCTGCATGACATACCCCCTTTACTGCACTAATTCTCCTGCCGTGTCTAACGGCATGAGAATGAGTCTCCAATTGAAGCCTATGGAAGCACACTCTTGTGACCGCAAAGCTTCCATCCAATGTGAACATCACCTCGGGTTCACATTGCACCTAACTTGTAATACCAGCACACATTTGCATGCTCAAATACAAAATTTAGCACCTGGGTTGCGCTTGCTGATGTGGCTAAATGTACCCACCAATCTGCAAGCGCTATCCTGGGTGCTGAACCAAAAATTGTCCGGCTCCTTAAAATTGAAAATAGGAGTAAATTAGAAACACCTAGATTACGAGTTTTGTGTTGCAGCTTTTAACTATGAAAAAAATGGCAATTTCAGTGTAAAAGCAGGACGGCACTATTGGGTGTCGTGTCGGTATAGCTATACCACAAGCATTGTAGCCTGTAACAAAACGTCAATCCTGCACTCAAAAAAATTATGTTTTTGTGTGGGATTTCCATAGCACCGGTATTACAGGTTGTGGGGTGAGGCTAAAATGCTTGCGTTACATCCTATACCGACACAATCCATACCGCCATCTGAGAGCAGTAGTTATAGATTTTGTGTAACAAAATTGTTTCACAAAACTCATAACTAAAATGTTACAAAGTAAACTAATACTCATAAACTACCTATTAACTCTTAAACCACAGCCCTCCCACATCGCAAAAACTATATTAAACCTTGACAAAGGGAGTGGATAAGAAGAAATCCACAAAAAGGATGAACATTTTTTGTTTTAACTTTTCACAATAAAAGTTATAGTTTAACTATCCACTCGCCGGTTAGTCTAGGCATAGAGTCCTAGATTTGCATCCTTTTTTGTGGATTTCTTCGTATCCACTCCTTTTGTCCAGTAATTTATCCTATGCAAAGCACCACCCCACTTGTATATGTATATATATATATATATATATATATATATATATATATATATATATATATATAGTGTGCTTCACAGTAGCACAAATTAAACGTTTTGTACCACAAATACCAGTGGGGATTGCCTAATATAGTGCCATTGTTTACAGTGTGTCTTGTACTATATTAAACCTATTAACCCCTAATCGGCCACTTCCGACATTGCCGCCACTAATAAAAGCTATTAACCCCTATTCAGCTGCTCCGAGACATCGCCCATACAAATGCCCCTTTAGAGGGAAATGGGTAGCTTAGTTTTTTTTTTTTTAGAGTTAGGTTTTTTATTTTGGGGGTTTGGTTGGGTGTTAGGTTTTACTGTTGGGGGGGACTTTGTATTTTTTTACAGTTAAAAGAGCTGATTTCTTTAGGGCAATGCCCTACACAAGGCCCTTTTAAGAACTATTTGTAGTTTATTGTAGGCTAGGGGGTGTTTTTATTTTGGGGGGGCTTTTTATTTTTTATAGGGCTATTAGATTAGGTGTAATTGTTTTTATTTTTGATAATTTTGTTTATTTTTTGTAATCTTAATGGTTTTTATGTCTCGTGATTTTAGTGGTTTTTATTTTTGGTAAACTTCGTAGTGTTAGGTTTTTTTTTAATTTGTAATTTAGATATTTTAATAGGTAGTTTTTTTAATTTTATTAGAATAGTAAGGTTAGGTTAATTTATAGTTTAATGTTAGGTTTATATTTATTGCACATGTAAGTTTTTATTTATTAAGAGTTATATTGTAATTTTAATTTATATTGTAATTTTAATTTAAAGTTAGGGGGTGTTAGGTTTAGGGGGTAATAGTTTAATTTAGTGTTTTGCAATGTGGGGGGCTGGCGGTTTAGGGGCTAATAGGTTTATTTAGTGGCGGAGATGTGGGAGGCTGGAGGTTTAGGGGTGAATATGTATATTTAGTGGCGGCGATGTCGGGGAGTGGCGGAATAGGGGTTAATAGCTTTTATTAGTGGCGGCGATGTCGGGGGCAGCATATTAGAGGTTAATAACTTTATTATAGTGGTGGCAATGTTGTGAAGCGGCGGAATAGGGGTTAATAACTTTATTATAGTGGCGGCAATATCGGGAGCTGCAGATTAGGGGTCAATAACTTTATTTAGCGTCGGCAATGTCGGGGGCGGCAGATTAGAGGTTAATAACTTTATTTAGGTGTCGGCCATGTCAGGGGGTGGATTAGGGGTGTTTAGACTTTTAGGTTTAAACTTAACTTTTTTTTCCCCATAGACATCAATGGGGTTGCGTTACGGCAATGGCCAGTCCGCACTTCAGGTGTTAGTTTTTTTTCTAACACTCTCTCACCATTGATGTCTATGGGGGAAAGCGTGCAGAAGCACATCAAAGCAGCCCTTGGCTTTTGTGCGGTATGGAGCTTATTGCACGCACTATGGAGGGTGAAATAACGCAATTTTTGTTGCATTCCTTTCGCACACTGTTTAGAGCAAAACTCCTAATCTAGATGAATGTTTCTTAAAATTGCATGCTCTATCTGAATCATGAAAGAAAAAATGTGGGTTTAGCACCTCTTTAAACATAACTAATGTATGCATATTTTTGTGTTTACCCAGCTGGCAATCAGGCTATGATGTTGACTTACAAATATCATACATATAATTCAGGTGTATTTACTAGTTATATGGCGCCTGTTAGGAAGGATTAGTCCTATATTTATCTAAGTGACCAATTAACAGCTAGAAATTGTTTGTTCATTGAGCTCACTTTGCTCCCCTTACTGTTGTTTATATTTCAGGATATATTTAGCACTTCAATCTATTAGAACAGATGAAGAGGCGCCATATAACTAGCAAATACACCTGAATTATATGTATGATATCTGTAAGTCAACATCATAACCTGTTTGCGAGATGGGTAAACACAAAAATATGCACACATTAGTTATGTTTAAAGAAATACTAAACCCACATTTTTCAATTTAGAGTCATACACAATACATATATGCTGTGGCTTTTAATCAAACAAATATTTGGCATTTTTGTATCAGCGATACTTGGATACATTTCATGAGATATTGGGGGGTAGTTATCAACGTGTCAACTTTCTTGCCTTCGCCGGCCCAATACGCCGCCCCTGCCATTACTATTTCACCCCTGTCGTCACAGGAGCTGACGTGAATAAAAAATCATTAACCAATCCTAGTATCTTACTAGATACATGGCCTGACGAAGCCCGATTCAAATTTATTAAGTGCAGGTGAAACGCGCGTAGCAGAAGTTACACTACAATAGGGGTATCAGCTGAACCCCCATTTCTTGATTTGATGACCGTTGTTTGTGAACCGGCAAAGAGGTTGAGACTATTTTGACCCCTGTATATGTATCTCATCTATAACGGAATCCGGTGATCGCAAGAGCGAGTGATTAAATGAACAGCAGGACATGCAAAATGGAAACCATTGTCTATTGACAGCTCAAAGGGTAAGCACGGACCGTCTAAGGATGGGTCAGGTATGTTAACAAGCCTGATACAAGTATCTGTAAACCTTTGGAAATCTTTGGCAGTCTATTTTGTGAGACTCTATTTACACCACCCATACGATCTGGTTTAACTGATTACTGGGATATACCATCACATTTGGATGTTAACACATGACTCTTCTGTAAACAGGGGTCATATGAAGATAAATAGCTCCCTCTAGACCACACACTATCCTGTGTGCAAGTACATAATATCACCCCCTAAGGAGGACTTTGTTTCAATTTTAATATACAAAAACAACATATCTCCAGAGACTGTTACTAGTGTGCACACTTTTACCTGGATTGTTGTGGAATTTCTTTACCTCCCGGGATGGTACTTTATTTAGGGGTATCTGTATTACTATAGCCAGTCACCTAGTGTCAATTACAATTTAACTGTGGTTTATGGTACTTTAAATAATAATAAATGAATGCATTAGTCCAATAACTTGGAGTGCGGTTTTTGAATTTATGTGTCCCCCCAGGTGTCTCTCAGCCCTGTATTGGGTTATTATAATTTTGGCTTTATAAATCAGTGCTGGCTAAAATAGACTCATTGGTTCTTATAAACCTATTTCTTATAAATGGTATATTATTATAGATTCTATTGCCTGGCACCCCTAGTCTGCAATATATTTAAAATTGCAGATTAGGGTTGATTTTTGTTCTATTAACATTTGGTGCTGTGAGTGGCTTCTCTTTATTATTATATACATATATATTTATGTGTAAATATGTGTTAATATGTATTTATAGGGGTCGATTAATGAAAGTGTGAGCGGACATGATACGATGTAGCGTATCATGTCCGCCGCACATCAATAAATGCCGACAGCACACACTGTTGGCATTTATCATTGCACATGCAGTTCTTGTGAACTGCTTGTGCAATGCAGCCCTCTGCAGATTTGTGGCCAGGTGGTGTCAATCAGCCCGTTCGTATAGGATAGAGCCGATTAATGTCCGCGGCCTCTTAGCAGGTGGACAAGTTATGGAACAGTGGTCTTTAGACCGCCTCTTCATAACTGATGTTTCTGGCAAGCATGAAGGCTCGCATGGAAACAGGGACATCAAGCTCCATTCAGAGCTTGATAATGCAGCCCCATAATTTGCTGCCCATCGCTGCATGACATACCCCCTTTACTGCACTAATTCTCCTGCCCTGTCTAACGGCATGAGAACGAGTCTCCAATTGAAGCCTCACTCTTGTGACTGCAAAGTTTCCATGCAATGTGAACATCACCTCGGGTTCACATTGCACCTAACTTGTAATACCAGCACACATTTGCATGCTCAATTACAAAATTTAGCACCTGGGTTGCGCTTGCTGATGTGGCTAAATGTACCCACCCATAAGCAAACGCTATCCTGGGTGCTGAACCAAAAATTATCCGGCTCCTTAAAATTGAAAATAGGAGTAAATTAGAAACACCTAGATTACGAGTTTTGTGTTGCAGCTTTTAACTATGACAAAAATGGCAATTTCAGTGTAAAAGCAGGACGGCACTATTGGGTGTCGTGTCGGTATAGCTATACCACAAGCATTGTAGCCTGTAGCAAAACATCAATCCTGCACTCAAAAAAATTATGTTTTTGTGTGGGATTTCCATAGGACCGGTATTACAGGTTGTGCGGTGAGACTAAAATGCTTGCGTTACATCCTATACCGACACAATCCATACTGCCATCTGAGAACAGTAGTTATGGATTTTGTGTAACAAAAATGTTTCACAAAACTGATAACTAAAATGTTACAAAGTACACTAATACCCATAAACTACCTATTAACTCTTAAACCACAGCCCTCCCGCATCGCAAACACTATATTAAACCTTGACAAAGGGAGTGGATAAGAAGAAATCCACAAAAAGGATGAACATTATTTTGTTTTAACTTTTCACAATAAAAGTTATATTTTAACTATCCACTCGCCTATTAGTCTAGGCATAGAGTGCTAGATTTGCATCCTTTTTTGTGGATTTCTTCTTATCCATTCCTTTTGTCTAGTAATTTATCCAGTGGCGTCACTAGGGTTGGTGTCACCCGGTGCGGTAAGTCATGGTGTCACCCCCCCCCCCAGAAAGCAGACACACACAAAAACACACATACAAACACTCAGACACACTTAAAAACATACTCAGATGCACACACAAACACTCGGAAACACACTCAGACACACACACAAACACACACATACAAAAACACTGAGACACACAAAAACTCAGACACACACATACTAAATATGTAAACTGCACTGCATTAATTATGAAGCTCATGCCTAGAGCTGCTCCCTGGCTCAGCAGAACATCAAATGAAAGATAAACAGAGCACTCTAAAATAAATCACTGAACAAAAGGTTTAGGCGCACAAACTATGAAAATTCTGCTCTCTGACTCTGTTCCAAGTCTGTCAGTGCACAGCCCTGGGCCACATGTCACTGAGCAGTGAGCACAGATTGGCAGGCAGGTTTAGGCTAGCAGCGCAACTTTGTAAGCCCCACGGCACACCCACAACATTCATAGTGAAATTGGGCAGGGGAGGAGCAAAGTACAAACAAGCAAAAGCAGCCGGGAAAACTATTTGTTGAAATTGCAGCACTGGCTCAAGTGGCAAAAAAATTGTGTGTCTACAACTTCCCCAGTCCCACTAATGTTCACAAATGCCAGCCTCTAATAAAATAATCTATGCATCTCAACATTGTATTTCTTTGAATTTCAATAAAATTTAAAAAAAATTTTTTTTTTTTTTTTTTTTTGGCATCGCCCCTTGGAGGGTGTCACCCGGGTGCGGCCTGCACCCCCTAGTGACGCCACTGAATTTATCCAATGCAAAGCACCACCCCACTTAGGGATTGCCTAATATAGTGCCATTGTTTACAGTGTGACTTGTACTATATTAAACCTATTAACCCCTAATCTGCCACTTCCGACATTGCCGCCACTAATAAAAGCTATTAACCCCTATTCAGCCGCTCCGAGACATCGCCCATACAAATGCCCCTTTAGAGGGAAATTGGTAGCTTAGTTTTTTTTTTTTAGAGTTAGGTTTTTTATTTTGGGGGGTTGGTTGGGTGTTGGGTTTTACTGTTGTTGGGACTTTGTATTTTTTTACAGTTAAAAGAGCTGATTTCTTTAGGGCAATGCCCTACAAATGGCCCTTTTAAGGGCTATTTGTAGTTTATTGTAGGCTAGGGGGTGTTTTTATTTTGGGGGGGCTTTTTATTTTTTATAGGGCTATTAGATTAGGTGTAATTGCTTTTATTTTTGATAATTTTGTTTATTTTTTGTAATCTTAATGGTTTTTATGTCTCGTGATTTTAGTGGTTTTTATTTTTGGTAAACTTCGTAGTGTTAGGTTTTTTTTTAATTTGTAATTTAGATATTTTAATAGGTAGTTTTTTAAATTTTATTAGAATAGTAAGGTTAGGTTAATTTATAGTTTAATGTTAGGTTTATATTTATTGCACATGTAAGTTTTTATTTATTAAGAGTTATATTGTAATTTTAATTTATATTGTAATTTTAATTTAAAGTTAGGGGGTGTTAGGTTTAGGGGGTAATAGTTTAATTTAGTGTTTTGCAATGTGGGGGGCTGGCGGTTTAGGGGCTAATAGGTTTTTTATTAGAATAGTAATTAGTAATAGAATAGTATTAGAATAGTAAGGTTAGGTTAATTTATAGTTTAATGTTAGGTTTATATTTATTGCACAGGTAAGTTTTTCTTTATTTAGAGTTATATTGTAATTTTAATTTAAAGTTACGGGGTAATAGTTTAATTTAGTGTTTTGCGATGTGGGGGCTGGCGGTTTAGGGGTTAATATGTTTATTTAGTGGCGGAGATGTGGGAGGCCGGAGGTTTAGGGGTGAATAAGTATATTTAGTGGCGGCGATGTCTGGGAGTGTCGGAATAGGGGTTAATAGCTTTTATTAGTGGCGGCGATGTCAGGGGCAGCATATTAGAGGTTAATAACTTTATTATAGTGGTGGCGATGTTGTGGAGCGGCGGAATAGGGGTTAATAACTTTATTATAGTGGCGGCGATCTCGGGAGCTGCAGATTAGGGGTCAATAACTTTATTTAGCGTCAGTGATGTCGGGGGCGGCAGATTAGAGGTCAATAACTTTATTTAGGTGTTGGCCATGTCAGGGGGGTGGATTAGGGGTGTTTAGACTAGGGGTTTATGTTAGGGTGTTAGGTTTAAACGTAACCTTTTTTCCCCATCAATGGGGTTGCGTTACGGCAATGGCCAGTCCGCACTTCAGGTGTTAGTTTTTTTTCTAACACTCTCTAACCATTGATGTCTATGGGGGAAAGCATGCACAAGCACATTAAAGCAGCCCTTGGCTTTTGTGCGGTATGGAGCTTAACGCCACCATATTGCACGCACAAGGAGGCTTTTCAGTAACTTGTAATGGCAGCACTATGGAGGGCGAAATAACGTAATTTTTGTTGCGTTTGTTTCGCACACTGTTTAGAGCAAAACTCCTAATCTAGATGAATGTTTCTTAAAATTGCATGCTCTATCTGAATCATGAAAGAAAAAATGTGGGTTTAGCACCTCTTTAAACATAACTAATGTGTGCATATTTTTGTGTTTACCCAGCTGGCAATCAGGTTATGATGTTGACTTACAAATATCATACATATAATTCAGGTGTATTTACTAGTTATATGGCGCCTGTTAGGAAGGATTAGTCCTATATTTATCTAAGTGACCAATTAACAGCTAGAAATTGTTTGTTCGTTGAGCTCACTTTGCTCCCCTTATTGTTGTTTATATTTCAGGATATATTTAACACTCCAATCTATTAGAACAGATGAAGAGGCGCCATATAACTAGCAAATACACCTGAATTATATGCATGATATTTGTAAGTCAACATCATAACCTGTTTGCCAGCTGGGTAAACACAAAAATATGCACACATTAGTTATGTTTAAAGAAATACTAAACCCACATTTTTCAATTTAGAGTCATATACGATACATATACGCTGTGGCTTTTAATCAAACAAATATTTGGCATTTTTGTATCAGCGATACTTGGAAACATGTCATGAGATATTGTTTTTTGGTATTTTTTGGTAATATATCCCAACTTTTTAATAATCTGTATAGAATAAACATTTACTTATTTTTATCTAGTATTATCTTTCTTTCTTTATCATTTATAATACCTCCACTTACGGTGTTTTATTAAACTATCTACCCACAAAGTGAGGAATCATAGCTTATCAAGCTGTTCTTAATATCATCACATAAGATTTATTATCATCACATAAGAATTATTTTATATGTAAGGAATTCTGGCCTAGATTTAGAGTTGGGCGGTAGCCGTCAAAACCAGCGTTAGAGGCTCCTAACGCTGGTTTTTGGCTACCGCCGGTATTTAGAGTCAGTCATTAAAGGGTCTAACGCTCACTTTCCAGCCGCGACTTTTACATACCGCAGATCCCCTTACGTCAATTGCGTATCCTATATTTTCAATGGGATCTTTCTAACGCCGGTATTTAGAGTCGTGTCTGAAGTGAGCGTTAGAATTCTAACGACAAAACTCCAGCCGCAGAAAAAAGTCAGTAGTTAAAGGGACACTGTACCCAAAATTTTTCTTTCGTGATTCAGATTGAACATGAAATTTTAAGTAACTTTCTAATTTACTCCTATTTTCAACTTTTCTTCATTCTCTTGGTATCTTTATTTGAAATGCAAGAATGTAAGGTTTTAGATGCCCGGCCCATTTTGGTGGTGAACAACCTGGGTTGTCCTTGCTGATTGGTGGATAAATCCAGTCCACCAATGAAAAAAGTGCTGTCCAGAGTACTGAAACCAAAAAAAAAGCTTAGATGCCTTCTTTTTCAATAATGATAGCAAGAGAACGAAGAAAAATTGATAATAGGAGTAAATTAGAAAGTTGCTTAAAAATGCATGCTCTTTCTGAATTACAAAAGAAAAAAAAATTGGGTACAGTTTCCCTTTAAGAGCTTTATGGGCTAACGCCGGTTTATAAAGCTCTTAACTACTGTGCTCTAAAGTACACTAACACCCATAAACTACCTATGTACCCCTAAACCGAGGTCCCCCCACATCGCAGCCACTCAATAAAAATATTTTAACCCCTAATCTGCCGACTTCCACCTACATTATACTTATGTACCCCTAATCTGCTGCCCCTAACACCGCCGACCCCTATATTATATTTATTAACCCCTAACCTGCCCCCCACAATGTCGCCGCCAGCTAAGTACAATAATTAACCCCTAATCTGCCGACCACAAAGCGCCGCTACCTACGTTATCGTTATGTACCCCTAATCTGCTGCCCCTAACACCGCCGACCCCTATATTATATTTATTAACCCCTAATCTGCCCCCCTCAACGTCGCCTCCACCTGCCTACACTTATTAACCCCTAATCTGCTGAGCGGACCGCACCGCTCCTATAATAAAGTTATTAACCCCTAATCCGCCTCACTCCCGCCTCAATAACCCTATAATAAATAGTATTAACCCCTAATCTGCCCTCCCTAACATCGCCGACACCTAACTTCAATTATTAACCAATAATCTGCCGACCGAATCTCGCCGCTACTGTAATAAATGGATTAACCCCTAAAGCTAAGTCTAACCCTAACACTAACACCCCCCTAAGTTAAATATAATTTAAATCTAACGAAATAAATTAACTCTTATTAAATAAATTATTCCTATTTAAAGCTAAATACTTACCTGTAAAATAAACCCTAATATAGCTACAATATAAATTATAATTATATTATAGCTATTTTAGGATTAATATTTATTTTACAGGTAACTTTGTATTTATTTTAACCAGGTACAATAGCTATTAAATAGTTAAGAACTATTTAATAGCTAAAATAGTTAAAATAATTACAAAATTACCTGTAAAATAAATCCTAACCTAAGTTACAAATACACCTAACACTACACTATCAATAAATTAATTAAATAAAATACCTACAATTACCTACAATTAAACCTAACACTACACTATCAATAAATTAATTAAATAAAATACCTACAATTACCTACATTTAAACCTAACACTACACTATCAATAAATAAATTAAATACAATTCCTACAAATAAATACAATTAAATAAATTAACTAAAGTACAAAAAATAAAAAAGAACTAAGTTACAAAAAATAAAAAAATATTTACAAACATTAGAAAAATATTGCAACAATTTTAAACTAATTACACCTACTCTAAGCCCCCTAATAAAATAACAAAGCCCCCCAAAATAAAAAAAATGCCCTACCCTATTCTAAATTACAAAAGTTCAAAGCTCTTTTACCTTACCAGCCCTGAACAGGGCCCTTTGCGGGGCATGCCCCAAAGAATTCAGCTCTTTTGCCTGTAAAAAAAAAACATACAATACCCCCCCTGCAACATTACAACCCACCACCCACATAGCCCTAATCTAACCCAAACCCCCCTTAAATAAACCTAACACTAAGCCCCTGAATATCTTCCTACCTTATCTTCACCCTGCCAGGTTCACCGATCCGTCCTCGGAATTCTTGATCCAAGCCTCGAAAGTGTTGATCCAAGCCCAAGCTGGGGGCTGAAGAGTGACGTCCATCCTCGGGCTGAAGTCTGGATCCAAGCGGTGACTGAAGAAATCCATCATCGGGCTGAAGTCAGAAGTCCATCATCGGGTTGAAGTCTTCTATCAAGCAGCATCTTCAATCTTCTTTCTTCCGGAGCGGAGCGGAGCCATCTTGTTCCCAGCAGACGCGGATCCATCCTCTTCTAACGATGCCTACTAGCCGAATGACGGTTCCTTTAAATGACGTCATCCAAGATGGCGTCCGTCGAATTCCGATTGGCTGATAGGATTCTATCAGCCAATCAGAATTAATGTAGGAAAATTCTGATTGGCTGATGGAATCAGCCATCAGATTCAAGTTCAATCCGATTGGCTGATCCGATCAGCCAATCAGATTGAGCTCGCATTCTATTGGCTGTTCCGATCAGCCAATAGAATGCGAGCTCAATCTGATTGGCTGATTCCATCAGCCAATCAGAATTTTCCTACCTTAATTCCGATTGGCTGATAGAATCCTATCCGTCGGGAATTCAACGGACGCCATCTTGGATGACGTCATTTAACCCCTTAATGACCGAGGACGTGCAGGGTACGTCCTCAGAAAAAAGGCAGTTAATGCCTGAGAACGTACCCTGCACGTCCTCGGTGTGGAAAGCAGCTGGAAGCGATCCTGCTCGCTTCCAGCTGCTTTCCGGTTATTGCAGTGATGCCTCGATATGGAGGCATCCTGCAATAACCTTAGATGGCCATCCGATGCAGAGAGAGCCACTCTGTGGCCCTCTCTGCACCGGACATCGATGGCCGGTATCGTTGGTGGGTGGGAGCCGGTGTGGGAGGTGGGTGGCGGCCATCGATGGCCCTGGTCATGTGGAGGGGGCGGGATCGTGGGCGTGCAAGTCCGGGCGCGCGCACGTGCACGAGGGGGCGCGCGCGGGCGCGTGCCGGGGCAGGGACCGGGTGGGGACCGCTGCACTACAGAAAAAAATGTGTCCCAAAATAAAAGTGGGACCAGTAATTTTTTTAAAAAAACCTTATTCGTTATTTAGGTGGTGGGGGTTGGTCCGTGGGGGGGGGGGGGGGAAGCTACACTACAGAAAAAATAAAAAAAATAAAAAAGAAATAAACATTTGATTGTGCAAAATGGGTACTGGCAGACAGCTGCCAGTACCCAAGATGGCCCCCAATAAGGCAGAGGGGGAGGCTTAGAGAGCTGTTTTGGGGGGATCAGGGAGGTTGGGGGCTAAGGGGGGATCCTAAACACAGCATATGTAAATATGCTTTTTTTTTTTTTCTTTAAAAAAAAAAATAAAAATCTTTTATTTTAGTACTGGCAGACTTTCTGCCAGTACTTAAGATGGCGGGGACAATAGTGGGGTGGGGGAGGGAAGGGAGCTGTTTGGGAGGGATCAGGGGGTGGGATGTGTCAGGTGGGAGGCTGCAAGCTCCCTACACACTACCTAATTAACCCCTTCACTGCTAGCCATAATACACGTGTGATGCGCAGCAGCATTTAGCGACTTTCTAATTACCAAAAAGCAACGCCAAAGTCATATATGTCTGCTATTTCTGAACAAAGGGCATCCCAGAGAAGCATTTACAAGCATTTGTGCAATTATGGCACAAGCTGTTTGTAAATAATTTCAGTGAGAAACCTAAAATTGTGAAAAAATTAACGTTTTTTTTAATTTGATCGCATTTGGCGGTGAAATGGTGGCATGAAATATACCAAAATGGGCCTATATCAATACTTGGGGTTGTCTACTACACTACACTAAAGCTAAAATTAACCCTAGAAGCTCCCTACATGCTCCCTAATTAACCCCTTCACTGCTGGGCATAATACGCGTATTTTGCGCAGGGGCATTTAGCAGCCTTCTAATTACCAAAAAGCAAAGCCAAAGCCATATATGTCTGCTATTTCTGAACAAAGGGGATCCCAGAGAAGCATTTACAACCATTTATGCTATAATTGCATAAGTTGTTTGTAAATAATTTCAGTGAGAAACCTAAAGTTTGTGAAAATATTTGTGAAAAAGTGAAAAACTTTTTTATTTGATCGCATTTGGTGGTGAAATGGTGGCATGAAATATACCAAAATGGGCCTAGATCAATACTTTGGGATGTCTGCTAAAAAAAAATATATACATGTCAATGGATATTCAGGGATTCCTGAAAGATATTAGTGTTCCAATGTAACTAGCGCTAATTTTGAAAAAAAGTGGTTTGGAAATAGCAAAGTGCTACTTGTATTTATGGCCCTATAACTTGCAAAAAAAGCAAAGAACATGTAAACATTGGGTATTTCTAAACTCAGGACAAAATTTAGAAACTATTTAGCATGGGTGTTTTTTGGTGGTTGTAGATGTGTAACAGATTTTGGGGGTCAAAGTTAGAAAAAATGTGTTTTTTTCCATTTTTTCCTCATATTTTATAATGTTTTTTATAGTAAATTATAAGATATGATGAAAATTATGGTATCTTTTGAAAGTCAATTTAATGGCGAGAAAAACGGTATATAATATGTGTGGGTACAGTAAATGAGTAAGAGGAAAATTAGAGCTAAACACAAACACCGCAAAAATGTAAAAATAGCCTTGGTCCCAAACGGACAGAAAATGGAAAAGTGCTGCGGTCATTAAGGGGTTAAAGGAACCGTCATTCGGCTAGTAGGCGTCGTTAGAAGAGGATGGATCTGCGTCGGTTGGAAAGAAGATGGCTCCGCTCCAGAAGAAAGAAGATTGAAGATGCGGCTTGATAGAAGACTTCATCCCAATGATGGACTTCCGACTTCAGCCCGATGATGGAGTTCTTCAGCCGCCGCTTGGATCCAGACTTCAGCCCGAGGATGGACGTCACTCTTCAGCCACCCGCTTGGGTTTGGATCAGCACTTCCGAGGCTTGGATCAAGACTTCCTAGGACTGATCAGTGAACCTGGCAGGGTGAAGATAAGGTAGGAAGATCTTCAGGGGCTTAGTGTTAGGTTTATTTAAGGGGGGTTTGGGTTAGATTAGGGGTATGTGGGTGGTGGGTTGTAATGTTGGGGGGGTATTGTATGTTTTTTTTACAGGCAAAAGAGCTGAATTCTTTGGGGCATGCCCCGCAAAGGGCCCTGTTCAGGGCTGTTAAGGTAAAAGAGCTTTGAACTTTTTTAATTTAGAATAGGGTAGGGCATTTTTTTATTTTGGGGGGCTTTGTTATTTTATTAGGGGGCTTAGAGTAGGTGTAATTAGTTTAAAATTGTTGTAATATTTTTCTAATGTTTGTAAATATTTTTTTATTTTTTGTACTTAGTTAGTTTATTTCATTGTATTTATTTGTAGGAATTGTATTTAATTTATTTATTGATAGTGTAGTGTTAGGTTTAATTGTAGATAATTGTAGGTATTTTATTTAATTAATTTATTGATAGTGTAGTGGTAGGTTTAATTGTAGATAATTGTAGGTATTTTATTTAATTAATTTATTGATAGTGTAGTGTTAGGTTTAATTGTAACTTAGGTTAGGATTTATTTTACAGGTAATTTTGTAATTATTTTAACTATTTTAGCTATTAAATAGTTCTTAACTACGACATTGTGGGGGGCAGATTAGGGGTTAATAAATATAATATAGGGGTCGGCGGTGTTAGGGGCAGCAGATTAGGGGTACATAGCTATAATGTAGGTGGCGGTGGTGGACGGAGCGGCAGATTAGGGGTTAATAATAATATGCAGGGGTCAGCGATAGCGGGGGCGGCAGAATAGGGGTTAATAAGTGTAAGGTTAGGGGTGTTTAGATGTTAGAGTGTTAGGTGCAGACGTAGGAAGTGTTTCCCCATAGAAAACAATGGGGCTGCGTTAGGAGCTGAACGCGGCTTTTTTGCAGGTGTTAGTTTTTTTTTTAGCTCAAACAGCCCCATTGTTTCTATGGGGAAATCGTGCACGAGCACGTTTTTGAAGCTGGCCGCTTCCGTAAGCACCGCTGGTATCTAGAGTTGCAGTGGCGTTAAATTATGCTCTATGCTCCCTTTTTGGAGCCTAACGCACTGAAAACCCAGCCATTCTATGAACTCTAAATACCAGCGGTATTTAAAAGGTGCAGGGGAAAAAATTACTTCGGATTTATTCAGTAAATTCGGATGGCCATGGATTACACTAGTATTGTACAGTATATTAGGTTATATCACTCTGCTATGGGTTACACCTAATATACAGTACATAATACTAGTCTAATCCCACCTAACACTTACCGAAATTCCGAACCGAATCGAACCGAATCCAGCCGAATTTCTTCGAATCCGAATGAATCCGAAATGAATCCGAAACGAATCGATTCAAAATTTTCCGAATTCGAATAGATCCAAACCGAACTTCGAAAAATTCTGAATCGATCCGAACCAAACCGAATTTTTTCGCCATGCACATGTCTAATGTTTATCTAAGTGACCAATTAACAGCTAGAAATTGTTTGTTCATTGAGCTCACTTTGCTCCCCTTATTGTTGTTTATATTTCAATTCTACTATAGCTCAGAGGAACTATTGAATTTTTTAGGGTAGTAGCACTCACTCTTTCCTTGTTTTTAGCATTTGCTAAATATATCCTGCAATGCATACAATGAGGCCTATTTATCAAGCCGTCAACCGCAATTACGCTGGAATTCCGCAGCATAATTGTGGAGAGGCTGATTCCCTTTAGTTATCAAAGCCTACAGACCGGCAAAAGTAGAAATTTGTGACGTAACATACAATCTGCCAGTCTCAGTCCGACACAAATCGATGCTTACATCATTACAGATGCAAATTCGGCACTATCTGACTACTTTTGCTAGTTATCACATTTTTTAACAAGTACGCCCGCCACTATTCCGGCCCATAGGAATCAATGTGAGTCTGAAAGCAGCGAAAGCTTATATTCGCTGCTGCCCGATATCCCATTGATTCCTATGAGAGAATAAAAGTTACGTTTACACCTAACACCCTAACATGTACCCCGAGTCTAAACACCCCTAATCTGCCGCCCCCTACACCGTCGTCACCTACATTATGTTATTAACCCTTATTCTGCTGTCCCGACACCGCCGACACCTGCGTTATACTTATTAACCCCTTTTCTGCCGTCCCGCCACCGCCGCCACCTACATTATACTTATTAACCCCTATTCTGCCGTCCCGACACCGCCGACACCTACATTATACTTATTAACCCCTATTCTGCTGTCCCGAAACCGCCGTTACCTAAATAAAAGTTATTACCCCTAATCTTCCACTCCGGCACTGCCACCACCTACATAAAGTTATTAACCCCTATCCCACCGCTCCCAGAGCCCACCGCAACTAAATAAATGTATTTACACCTAAACCCCTGGCCTCCGACATCACTACCACTTATTAAACCTATTAACCCCTAAACCGCCAGCCCCCCACATCACCATAAACTAAATTAAACTATTAACCCCTAAACCTAACAACCCCTTAACTTTATATTAAATATTAACTCATCCCTATCTTATAATAAATTTAAACTTACCTTTAGATTTGAATTAAACTATATTAAACTATTAATTAATCTACCCTAACTGTTATACTAAAATTACATTAAACTATATTAAACTATTAATTAATCTACCCTGTTTTATTAAAATTACATTAAACTACAAAACAGAATTTATGCTTACCTGATAAATTTCTTTGTCTTGTGATGTATCGAGTCCACGGATTCATCCATACTTGTGGGATATTCTCCTTCCTAACAGGAAGTGGCAAAGAGAGCACAGCAGAGCTGTCTATATAGCTCCTCCCTTAGCTCCACTCCCCCAGTCATTCGACCGAAGGCTAGGAAGAAAAAGGAGAAAATATAGGGTGCAGATGTGACTGAAGTTTTTCAAGTAAAAACTCGAGTGGACTCGATACATCACAATAGAAAGAAATTTATCAGGTAAGCATAAATTCTGTTTTCTCTTGTAAGATGTATCGAGTCCATGGATTCATCCATACTTGTGGGATACCAATACCAAAGCTTTAAGACACGGATGAAGGGAGGGACAAGACAGGTACCTTAAACGGAAGTCACCACTGCTTGTAGAACCTTTCTCCCAAAAATAGCCTCTGAAGAAGCAAAAGTATCGAATTTGTAAAATTTGGAAAAAGTATGAAGCGAAGACCAAGTCGCCGCCTTACAAATCTGTTCAACAGAAGCCTCATTTTTAAAAGCCCATGTGGAAGCCACTGCTCTAGTAGAATGAGCAGTAATTCTTTCAGGAGGCTGCTGGCCAGCAGTTTCATAAGCCAAACGAATGATGCTTTTCAGCCAAAAAGAAAGAGAGGTAGCCGTAGCCTTTTGACCTCTCCGCTTACCAGAATAGACAACAAACAATGAAGATGTTTGACAAATCTTTGGTTGCTTGTAAGTAGAACATTAAAGCACGAACCACATCAAGATTGTGCAAAAGATGTTCCTTCTTTGAAGAAGGATTAAGACACAGCAAAGGAACAACAATTTCCTTATTGATATTCCTATTAGAAACAACCTTAGGAAGGAATCCAGGTTTGGTACGTCAAACCACCTTATCTGCATGGAAAACAAGATAAGGTGAGTCACACTGAAAAGCAGATAACTCAGAAACTCTTCGAGCCAAAGAGATAGCTACTAAAAACAGAACTTTCCAAGATAGAAGCTTAATATCTATGGAATGCATAGGTTCAAACAGAACCCCTTGAAGAACTTTAAGAACTAAGTTTAGGCTCCATGGCGGAGCAACAGGTTTGAATACATGCTTGATTCTGACTAAAGCCTGACTAAACGCTTGAACGTCCTGGACATCTGCAAGACGCTTGTGTAAAAGAATAGACAATGCAGAAATCTGTCCTTTTAAGGAGCTAGCTGATAATCCCTTCTCCAATCCTTCTTGGAGAAAAGACAATATGCTAGGAATCCTAATCTTACTCCATGAGTAACCCTTGGATTCACACCAATAAAAATATTTGCTCCAAATCTTATGATATATTTCCCTGGTGACAGGCTTTCTAGCTTGAATCAAGGTATCAATGACCGACTCAGAGAAACCACGCTTTGATAAAATCAGGCGTTCAATCTCCAAGCAGTCAGACGCAGAGAAATTAGATTTGGATGCTTCAAAGGACCTTGGATTAGAAGGTCCTGCCTCATTGGCAGAGACCACGGTGGAACCGATGACATGTCCACTAGTCCTGCATACCAAGTCCAGCGTGGCCACGCAGGTGCTATCAGAATCACCGAAGCTCTCTCCTGCTTGATTCTGTCAACCAGACGTGGGAGGAGAGGAAACGGTGGAAATACATAGGCCAGATTGAAGGACCAGGGCACTGCTAGAGCATCTATCAGTACCGCCTGGGGATCCCGGAACCTGGACCCGTAACATGTATCCCGAGTCTAAACACCCCTAATCTGCCGCCCCCTACATCGTCGTCACCTACATTATGTTATTAACCCTTATTCTGCTGTCCCGACACCGCCGACACCTGCGTTATACTTATTAACCCTTTTCTGCCGTCCCGACACCGCCGCCACCTACATTATACTTATTAACCCCTAATCTGCCGTCCCGACACCGCCAACACCTACATTATACTTATTAAACCCTATTCTGCTGTCCCGAAACCGCCGCTACCTAAATAAAAGTTATTACCCGTAATCTTCCACTCCCGGCACTCCCACCACCTACATAAAGTTATTAACCCTATCCCACCGCTCCCAGAGCCCACCGCAACTAAATAAATGTATTAACACCTAAACCCCTGGCCTCCGACATCACTACCACTTACTAAACCTATTAACCCCTAAACCGCCAGCCCCCCACATCACCATAAACTAAATTAAACTATTAACCCCTAAACCTAACAACCCGTTAACTTTATATTAAATATTAACTCATCCCTATCTAAAATTGCATTAAACTATATTAAACTATTAATTAATCTACCCTGTTATATTAAAATTACATTAAACTACAAAACAGAATTTATGCTTACCTGATAAATTTCTTTGTCTTGTGATGTATCGAGTCCACGGATTCATCCATACTTGTGGGATATTCTCCTTCCTAACAGGAAGTGGCAAAGAGAGCACCCACAGCAGAGCTGTCTATATAGCTCCTCCCTTAGCTCCACTTCCCCAGTCATTCGACCGAAGGCTAGGAAGAAAAAGGAGAAACTATAGGGTGCAGAGCTGACTGAAGTTTTTCAAATAAAAATATACTACCTGTCTTAAACATCACAAGAGAAAGAAATTTATCAGGTAAGCATAAATTCTGTTTTCTCTTGTAAGATGTATCGAGTCCACGGATTCATCCATACTTGTGGGATACCAATACCAAAGCTTTAAGACACGGATGAAGGGAGGGACAAGACAGGTACCTTAAACGGAAGTCACCACTGCTTGTAGAACCTTTCTCCCAAAAATAGCCTCTGAAGAAGCAAAAGTATCGAATTTGTAAAATTTGGAAAAAGTATGAAGCGAAGACCAAGTCGCCGCCTTACAAATCTGTTCAACAGAAGCCTCATTTTTAAAAGCCCATGTGGAAGCCACTGCTCTAGTAGAATGAGCAGTAATTCTTTCAGGAGGCTGCTGGCCAGCAGTTTCATAAGCCAAACGAATGATGCTTTTCAGCCAAAAAGAAAGAGAGGTAGCCGTAGCCTTTTGACCTCTCCGCTTACCAGAATAGACAACAAACAATGAAGATGTTTGACAGAAATCTTTGGTTGCTTGTAAGTAGAACATTAAAGCACGAACCACATCAAGATTGTGCAAAAGATGTTCCTTCTTTGAAGAAGGATTAAGACACAGCAAAGGAACAACAATTTCCTTATTGATATTCCTATTAGAAACAACCTTAGGAAGGAATCCAGGTTTGGTACGTCAAACCACCTTATCTGCATGGAAAACAAGATAAGGTGAGTCACACTGAAAAGCAGATAACTCAGAAACTCTTCGAGCCAAAGAGATAGCTACTAAAAACAGAACTTTCCAAGATAGAAGCTTAATATCTATGGAATGCATAGGTTCAAACAGAACCCCTTGAAGAACTTTAAGAACTAAGTTTAGGCTCCATGGCGGAGCAACAGGTTTGAATACATGCTTGATTCTGACTAAAGCCTGACTAAACGCTTGAACGTCCTGGACATCTGCAAGACGTTGTGTAAAAGAATAGACAATGCAGAAATCTGTCCTTTTAAGGAGCTAGCTGATAATCCCTTCTCCAATCCTTCTTGGAGAAAAGACAATATGCTAGGAATCCTAATCTTACTCCATGAGTAACCCTTGGATTCACACCAATAAAAATATTTGCTCCAAATCTTATGATATATTTCCCTGGTGACAGGCTTTCTAGCTTGAATCAAGGTATCAATGACCGACTCAGAGAAACCACGCTTTGATAAAATCAGGCGTTCAATCTCCAAGCAGTCAGACGCAGAGAAATTAGATTTGGATGCTTCAAAGGACCTTGGATTAGAAGGTCCTGCCTCATTGGCAGAGACCACGGTGGAACCGATGACATGTCCACTAGTCCTGCATACCAAGTCCAGCGTGGCCACGCAGGTGCTATCAGAATCACCGAAGCTCTCTCCTGCTTGATTCTGTCAACCAGACGTGGGAGGAGAGGAAACGGTGGAAATACATAGGCCAGATTGAAGGACCAGGGCACTGCTAGAGCATCTATCAGTACCGCCTGGGGATCCCGGAACCTGGACCCGTAACATGTATCCCGAGTCTAAACACCCCTAATCTGCCGCCCCCTACATCGTCGTCACCTACATTATGTTATTAACCCTTATTCTGCTGTCCCGACACCGCCGACACCTGCGTTATACTTATTAACCCCTTTTCTGCCGTCCCGACACCGCCGCCACCTACATTATACTTATTAACCCCTATTCTGCCGTCCCGACACCGCCAACACCTACATTATACTTATTAAACCCTATTCTGCTGTCCCGAAACCGCCGCTACCTAAATAAAAGTTATTACCCGTAATCTTCCACTCCCGGCACTCCCACCACCTACATAAAGTTATTAACCCCTATCCCACCGCTCCCAGAGCCCACCGCAACTAAATAAATGTATTAACACCTAAACCCCTGGCCTCCGACATCACTACCACTTACTAAACCTATTAACCCCTAAACCGCCAGCCCCCCACATCACCATAAACTAAATTAAACTATTAACCCCTAAACCTAACAACCCGTTAACTTTATATTAAATATTAACTCATCCCTATCTAAAATTGCATTAAACTATATTAAACTATTAATTAATCTACCCTGTTATATTAAAATTACATTAAACTACAAAACAGAATTTATGCTTACCTGATAAATTTCTTTGTCTTGTGATGTATCGAGTCCACGGATTCATCCATACTTGTGGGATATTCTCCTTCCTAACAGGAAGTGGCAAAGAGAGCACCCACAGCAGAGCTGTCTATATAGCTCCTCCCTTAGCTCCACTTCCCCAGTCATTCGACCGAAGGCTAGGAAGAAAAAGGAGAAACTATAGGGTGCAGAGCTGACTGAAGTTTTTCAAATAAAAAATATACTACCTGTCTTAAACATCACAAGAGAAAGAAATTTATCAGGTAAGCATAAATTCTGTTTTCTCTTGTAAGATGTATCGAGTCCACGGATTCATCCATACTTGTGGGATACCAATACCAAAGCTTTAGGACACGGATGAAGGGAGGGACAAGACAGGTACCTTAAACGGAAGTCACCACTGCTTGTAGAACCTTTCTCCCAAAAATAGCCTCTGAAGAAGCAAAAGTATCAAATTTGGAAAATTTGGAAAAAGTATGAAGCGAAGACCAAGTCGCTGCCTTACAAATCTGTTCAACAGAAGCCTCATTTTTAAAAGCCAATGTGGAAGCCACTGCTCTAGTAGAATGAGCAGTAATTCTTTCAGGAGGCTGCTGGCCAGCAGTTTCATAAGCCAAACGGATGATGCTTTTCAGCCAAAAAGAAAGAGAGGTAGCCGTAGCCTTTTGACCTCTCCGCTTACCAGAATCGACAACAAACAATGAAGATGTTTGACAGAAATCTTTGGTTGCTTGTAAGTAGAACTTTAAAGCACAAACCACATCAAGATTGTGCATCAGATGTTCCTTCTTTGAAGAAGGATTAGGACACAGCAAAAGAACAACAATTTCCTGATTGATATTCCTATTAGAAACAACCTTAGGAAGGAATCCAGGTTTGGTACGTCAAACCACCTTATCTGCATGGAAAACAAGATAAGGTGAGTCACACTGTAAAGCAGATAACTCAGAAACTCTTCGAGCCAAAGAGATAGCTACTAAAAACAGAACTTTCCAAGATAGAAGCTTAATATCTATGGAATGCATAGGTTCAAATGGAACCCCTTGAAGTACTTTAAGAACTAGGTTTAGGCTCCATGGCGGAGCAACAGGTTTGAATACAGGCTTGATTCTGACTAAAGCCTGACTAAACGCTTGAACATCTGGGACATCTGCCAGACGCTTGTGTAAAAGAATAGACAATGCAGAAATCTGTCCTTTTAAGGAGCTAGCTGATAATCCCTTCTCCAATCCTTCTTGGAGAAAAGACAATATGCTAGGAATCCTAACCTTACTCCATGAGTAACCCTTGGATTCACACCAATAAAAAATATTTGCTCCAAATCTTATGATATATTTCCCTGGTGACAGGCTTTCTAGCTTGAATCAAGGTATCAATGACCGACTCAGAGAAACCACGCTTTGATAAAATCAGGCGTTCAATCTCCAAGCAGTCAGACATAGAGAAATTAGATTTGGATGCTTGAAAGGACCTTGGATTAGAAGGTCCTGCCTCATTGGCAGAGTCCACGGTGGAACCGATGACATGTCCCCTAGGCCTGCATACCAAGTCCTGCATGGCCATGCAGGTGCTATCAGAATCACCGAAGCTCTCTCCTGCTTGATTCTGGCAACCAGACGTGGGAGGAGAGGAAACGGTGGAAATACGGAGGCCAGATTGAAGGACCAGGGCACTGCTAGAGCATCTATCAGTACCGCCTGGGGATCCCGGGACCTGGACCCGTAACAAGGAAGTTTGACATTCTGCCTGGACACCATCAGATCCAATTCAGGTGTGCCCCATAGCTGAGTCAGCTTGGCAAATACCTCCGGATGGAGCTCCCACTCCCCCGGATGAAAAGTCTGACAACTTAGGAAATCCGCCTCCCAGTTCTCTACCCCTGGGATATGGATTGCTGAGAGAGATGGCAAGAGTGATCCTCTGCCATCGTATTATTTTGGTTACCCTCCATCATCGCTAGAGAACTCTGTGTTCCTCCTTGATGATTGATATAAGCTACAGTCGTGATGTTGTCCGACTGAAATCTGATGAATTTGGCCGCAGCTATCTGAGACCACGCCTGAAGCGCATTGAATATCGCTCTCTAGTTCTAGAATGTTTTTCTGGAGGAGAGTTTTCTCCCAAGACCATAAGCCCTGTGCTTTCAGGGAGTTCCAGACTGCACCCCAGCCTAGCAGGCTGGCATCTGTCGTTTACTATGAGCCACTCTGGCCTGCGGAAACACATTCCGTAAAACAGGTGGTCCTGAGACAACCACCAGAGAAGAGAGGTCTCTGGTATCCTGGTCCAGATGCAGTTGAAGAGATAAATCTGCATAATCCCCATTCCACTGTTTGAGCATGCATAGCTGCAGTGGTCTGAAGTGTAGGGCGGGGCAAAAGGAACTATGTCCATTGCCGCTACCATGAGTCCGATTACATCCATACACTGAGGCCACTGATGGCTGAGGAATGGAATGAAGAGCTCGGCAAGTGGTTAAGAGTTGATTTTCTGTCCTCCATCAGAAATATTTTCATTTCTACCGAGTCTATCAGAGTCCCTACGAAGGAAACTCTTGTGAGAGGGAAGAGAGAACTCTGTTTTTATGTTCACCTTCCACCCGTGAGATCTCAGAAAAGCCAACATGATGTTCTCTAGATAAGGCGCCACTGCTATGCCCCGTGGTCTTAGAACCGCCAAAAGGGACCCTAGCACCTTTGTGAAAATTCTGGGAGCCTATGGCCAACCCGAAGGGAAGGACCACAAACTGGTAATGCCTGTCCAGAAAGGCGAATCTGATGATGATCTCTGTGAATAGGGATGTGTAGATACGCATACTTTAAGTCCACGATAGTCATATATTGACCCACCTGGATCAGAGGTAGAATAGTCCGAATAGTCTCCATCATGAGATGATGGGTACTCTGAGGAACTTGTTTAGAATTTTGAGATCCAAGATTGGTCTGAAAGTTCCCTCTTCTTTGGAAACCACAAACAGTTTGAGTAAAACCCTTAGCCCTTGTTCCGCTTTTGGAACTGGGCGGATCACTCACATAGTATGTAGGTCTTCTACCAGCGGGTAAGAACGCCTCTCTCTTTGTCTGGTTTGCAGACAATTGAGAAATGTTGAAATCTCCCCCTTGGGTGGGAGGTCTTTGAAGTCAGAAGATATCCCTGGGACACAATTTCTAAAGCCCAGAATCGTGTTCATCTCTTGCCCAAGCCTGAGCGAAGAGAGAGAGTCTGCCCCCTACTAGATCCGGTCCCGGATTGGGGGCTACCCCTTCATGCTGGTCTTATGAGGCAGCTGCAGGGCTTCTTGGCCTGTTTAACCCCTTGTTCCAAGCCTGGTTAGGTCTCCAGACGACTTGGATTGGTTCAAAATTCCCTCTTGCTTTGCAGCAGGGGAAGCTGAAGTGGGACCACCCTTGAAGTTCCGAAAGGAACTAAAATTATTTTGTTTGTTCCTCATTTTATTTGTTTTATCCTGAGGGAGGGCATGGCCTTTCCCTCCAGTGATGTCTGAAATAATCTCTTTCAGTTCAGGCCCAAATAGGGTCTTTCCTTTGAAAGGGAAGTTCAAAAGTTTAGATTTTGATGATACATCAGCAGACCAGGACTTAAGCCATAACGCCCTGCGTGCTAAAATGGCAAAACCTTAATTCTTTGCCGCTAATTTAGCCAGCTTGGAAAGCGGACATCTGTAATGAAAGAATTAGCCAACTTAAGGGCTTAATTCTATCCATAATATCCTCTAATGGAGTCTCCACTGAAGAGCCTCTTCTAGAGCCTCGAACCAGAAAGCAGCTGCAGTAGTTAAAGGAACAATGCACGCATAGGTTGGAGAAGAAAACCTTGATGAACAAACATTTTCTTCAGGAGACCCTCTAATTTTTTATCCATAGGATCTTTGTAAGCTACACTGTCTTTGATAGTATAGTTGTACGCTTAGCAAGAGTAGAAGTAGCTCCCTCCACCTTAGGAACCCGTCTGCCACGAGTTCCGCATGGTGTCAGATATGGGGAAAAACATTTTCTTAAAAACAGGAGGGGGAGCACCTGGTTTATCCACTCTTTATTAACATATTCACAATCCTCTTAGGGACTGGAAAAACTTCAGTGTAAACAGGAACCTCTAAGTATTTGTCCATTTTACATAATTTCATCTAGTGTCGCTAATACCCTCCCTGAGCAATAAGCGGAGTGGTTGTCAAGTTTAAAATTTAAAGGCCGTCATATCAGAATCTGTCTGAGGGAGCATCTTTCCTGAATCAGAAATTTCTCCCTCAGATAACAAAATCCCTTTACCCCTACTTCAGAACATTGTGAGGGTATATCGATACGGCTACTAAAGCGTCAGATGGCTCAGCATTTGTTCTTAACCCAGAGCTGTCACGCTTTCCTTGTAAACCAGGCAGTTAGAAGAAAATCTCTGTGAGGGTTTTATTCATAACTGTGGCCATATCTTGTAAAGTAAAATGAATTTGACGCACTAGAGGTACTTGGCGTCACTTGTGCGGCGTTACTGGTTGTGACACTTGGGGGGAGCTAGATGTCAAAAACTCGATTTCCTTTCGTCTGAGAATCATCTATTGCTATATTTTTAAGTGCTAAAATATATTTATAATTTATAGACATATCAGTGCAAGTGGGGACACATTCTAAGAGGGGGGTTCCACAATGGCTTCTAAACCCATTGAACAAGGATTTTCCTTGATGTCAGACAAGTTAAACAGGCTAGTAATGAAACAAGCAAGCTTCTGAAACACTTTAATCAAAGCAAATAATACTTAGAAGAAAACGGTACTGTGCCTTTAAGAGAAAAAAAAAGATGCACAAATTCTGCAAAAACAGTGTAAAAAAGCAGTAAACTTTACAAAATGTTTACAGTAGCATCATAAAGCCTTAGTAAGATTGCACAAGCTAGACAAATAAACGATTAACCCCTTAATGTAAAAAAAAACGGATTGACAAAACGGTCAAAAACCGGTAAAAAACGTTCAGCACCTTGCCACAGCACTGCTGTGGCGCCTACCTGCCCTTTAGAAAAGATTTGTGGGAAAAAAACTTATTTTAAAGCCCTCAAACACAGCAGGACCCTCTGGAGAAGCAGCTGGATGTCTCTGAGTAAAAGAAACTGCGCAACAGAGGCACGAAAATAGGCCCCTCCCACCTCACTCGATGTTATGGGGCCTAAAAGAAACACACCAGAGTGTTTCTAAACTATCCATCTGGGTTAATAACCCTTAATTAAGCCACAATGACCCCTTAAAAGTCCCTCAAAAAAACGTTATGCAAGGAAAAAAGTTTTTTCCTAACAGTGTCACCAGTAAACAATGAGGCCTTTATGCAAGCTGGGAGTCCTACTAAGTGTCTGAATACCAGCTTACCCTTCCCTCATGGGGATATTGCCAGCCTTTTCTAGAATTATCACAGTCTGTCTAGAAAAACATACCTCAATGCAGCTTAGCATGCAAACCCGTTCCCCCAACTGAAGTTTTTCCTGTACTCTTCAGCCCTTGTGAGAACAGCAGTGGATCTTAGTTACAAAGTGCTAAGATTCATCATCCTCCTTGCAGAAATAGTCATCCCTTTTCTGCCAGAGAGTAATAGTACATACCGGTACTATTAAAAATAACAAACTTTTGGCTTGTAGAAAATGAAAACTAACATTTTTGTCACCACACTCACTTTACCCTTCCTAGCAGTTAAGCAGGCAAAGAATGACTGGGGGGTGGAGCTAAGGGAGGAGCTATATAGACAGCTCTGCTGTGGGTGCTTTCTTTGCCGATTCCTGTTAGAAAGGAGAATATCCCCACAAATATGGATGAATCTAAACACCTAACCCTACTCAAATAATTTAAATCTACACTAAAAAAAATACTAAGTTACAAAAAACTAAAAGCTAAGTTACAAAAAATAACAATCACTAAGTTGAAAATAAAAAAGCCCCCCAAAATTAAAAAAACCCTTAGCCTACAATAAAACTACAAATAGCCCTTAAAGGGCTTTTTGCCGGCATTGCCCCAAAGAAATCAGCTCTTTTACCTGTAAATAAAAAATACAAATACCCCCCAACAGTAAAACCCACCACCCACACAACCAACCCCCAAATAAAAACCTAATCTAAAAAACCTAAGCTCCCATTGCCATGAAAAGTGCATTTGAATGGGTATTGCCCTTAAATGGGCCTTTAGCTCTATTGCAGCCCAAACCCCTAATCTAAAAATAAAACCCACCCAATAAACCCTTAAAAAACCCTAACACTAACCCCTGAAGATCCACTTACAGTTTTGAAGATCCGACATCCGTCCTCCAAGAAGCGGCAGAAGTCTTCATCCAAGCGGCTGAAGTCTTTATCCAAGCCCGCAGAAGTCTTCACCCAGACGGCATCTTCTATCTTCATCCTTCCAGCGCGGAGCGGCTCCATCTTCAAGACATCTGACGCGGAGCATCCTCTTCTTACGACGTCTTCTTCCTGAATGAATGTTCTTTTAATGATGTCATCCCAAGATGGCGTCCCTTAGATTCCGATTGGCTGATAGAACTCAAACTGTAAGTGGATCTTCAGGGTTAGTGTTAGTGTTTTTAAGGGTTTATTGGGTGGGTTTTATTTTTAGATTAGGGGTTTAGGCTGCAATAGAGCTAAATGCCCTTTTAAGGACAATGCCCATCCAAATGCCCTTTTTCAGGGCAATGGGGAGCTTAGGTTTTTTTAGTTAGGTTTTTATTTGGGGGGGGTTGGTTGTGTCGGTGGTGGGTTTTACTGTTGGGGGGGTATTTGTGTTTTTTATTTACAGGGTAAACGAGCTGATTTATTTGGGGCAATGCCCCGCAAAAAGCCCTGTTAAGGGCTATTTGTAGTTTATTGTAGGCTAGGGATTTTTATTTTTTATTTTGGTGGGGTTATTTTCATAGGGCTCTTAGATTAGGTGTAATTAGTTTAAATCATTTATTTTTATTTTGTTTAACTTAGTGTTTATTTTTTTTGCAACTTAGTGTTTGTTATTTTTTGTAACTTAGTTGTTTAATTTTTTATTGTAGATTTAAATTATTTGAGTAGGGTTAGGTGTATAAATATATAATATAGTTAATTTAATTTGTAGCTTAATGTAATTTTAGTATAACAGTTAGGGTAGATTAATTATTAGTTTAATATAGTTTAATGGTAATTTTAGTATAACAGTTAGGGTAGATTAATTATTAGTTTAATATAGTTTAATGTAATTTTAGTATAACAGTTAGGGTAGATTAATTATTAGTTTAATATAGTTTAATGTAATTTTAGTATAATAGTTAGGGTAGGTTAATTAGTAGTTTAATATAGTTTAATTTAAATCTAAAGGTAAGTTTAAATTTATTTTAAGATAGGGATGAGTTAATATTTAATATAAAGTTAGCGGGTTGTTAGGTTTAGGGGTTAATAGTTTAATTTAGTTTATGGCAATGTGGGGAGCTGGCGGTTTAGGGGTTAATAACTTTATTTAGTGGCGGTGGGCTCTGGGAGCGGCAGGATAGGTGTTAATAACATAATATAGGTGGCGGCGGTGTAGGGGGGTAGTGACACTATGCAAATAAAGCTGGGAAATAGCCGAATAGCAGCAAGATCGATGACTGTTAGTTAACAACAGTCCGCTGCACATCGCCCCGTTACTTGGTGCGCGGCTTTTTGAAAACTTTTTTTGTTAAATATGGAGAGCGTATTCAGGTCCGTGGCCGCGTTGTTAGGCAATGTCAGATGAGCGTATTGATGTCGTCAAATGCAGCACAGTTGACGGCTTGATAAGTAGGGCCTCAATGTTTTTACATAAAATGTAGTAGTAGTTTCAATTTATAATACTTTAACAATATTTTATCAAGTTTTATTGGACACACCAATTTATATGATTATGCAAATGATAAATATTTTGATATTTAAATATTATTTTAAAGTCATCATTAACCCTTTGAGTGCTAAGCACTTTCCCAACTGGGTGCTAAGTTTTTTTTACATTTTTTTATTTTTTTGAACAAATTTTCTTTAACTTTTTTTTATTTTTTCAGACCCCCAAGACTTACACTGTTGGAAAGGTTAGGGCGATTACCTTTCCAATAGTGGGTCATGGGGGTCTGTAGCTGCTTAGATTCCTGAGATACAGGCTTCTAAGCAGCATGCCCCCTCCTCCTATACTTAACATTGTTAAGTATAAATACATTTGCGCAGTGACGTCATTACATTAATGCGCGTGATGTCACCGCGCATAACGTGAATTCCTGGCGATGCCTGTCACTATGCAAGCCCGATCGCCGGTGTAGGAGCGGGTGGGATCCCCCAGATCTCCCTCAAGGTTGGAGAGTGCTAGTGACGTCTCTGAGCCATCATTAGCACCAAAGTGGGAGACTTTGTGATGGCTCAGAGTTGTCATTAGCACTCAGAGGGTTAAATGGGAATGTTTATACTTAGGGCCTGATTACTAGTGGAGTGTTATTTAACACTCCATCTCAAGCGTTAACTGCTCTAGAAGTAAGGTTTTTGTGCTCATCTGGTTGCACTCATATTATGAGTTGAAAGTAACAAGTAAGCTGTTTTTATTCGTCTGCTAGCACAATGAGCAGAAACATTTTTTAGAATATTGTGTGCGCATTTAAAATATTCCCCCATAGAAGTCAATGGAGCAAATATGTGGAAAAAAACACCCAACTCAAGCGCAACCCTGATTGCATATTGACAAATGCGTTAACCCGACATGAACATGTGAATATTTGACATTTCAATAATCTTCACAAGAATATGTTTTATTTATCATAAATAAATATTTCTATATATCTTTGATTGTATTTTTGTACAGTATATATTACAGTAATGTATAGAACATCAGAATGTGAAATATTTACAGTAAATACACGCTATGATACAACTTTATTAAATATGAATATTGCATAAATATGATTTTACATGTTTTTATCTACTTAACTGCAAAGGGCTCCAAATGCACACACACACACACACACACACACACACACACACACACACATATATATATATATATATATATATATATATATATATATATATATATATATATATATATATAAACAGATCCCCAAGGAAGGATGAGCACAGTCTTACAAAGTCTTTGAGCTGCCAGGTTGCACTTAAAGGGGACATTATACACTCATTTTTTCTTTGCATAAATGTTTTGTAGATGATCTATTTATATAGCCCATAAAGTTTTTTTTTTTTAAATATAATGTATAGTTTTTGCTTATTTTTAAATAACATTGCTCTGATTTTCAGACTCCTAACCAAGCCCCAAAGTTTTATGTGAATACAGTCAGATACCTTCTTCCAGCTTGCTTCTGTTTGTGTAAAGGGTCTTTTCATATGCAAAAGAAGGGGGCGGGGGGGGAGTGTCTTATTTGCCACTTGCAGTGGGCTTTCCAGCTACCTTTTCAACAGAGCCAAACTGACAGCTTCTAAGTAAGTTTTAAACAGTTTTATACTGGATTTTTATATCAGTATCTGTGCATCTTATTCTTTATAGTAGTGTCCTATTACATGCAGTTATATGAAAATGAGTGTATACTGTCCCTTTAACAAATAAATCCAGAATTCCCATCAAAAAAGGCATTCGCTGGTCTTCATAAAATATAACATTTATTTCAGTTCATCAATAAAAGACATAACGTTTCGGTGTGAAATTACACCTTTGTCAAATTTCAGAATTATTTCAAAACAATGGACCCCAAAAAACACATAACCCAACATACTTTCACCTGCCTTATGTACCCATTAAAACCACTTACTCCACCTTATCGACCCGCAATGACGTCATCACGCTACGGCATTAGCATGACGCGTCAACACCAATCGGCTTACACCTCGTTACCATAAGTGTAATTGTATATAAAGATTAAAGCATAAATCACAATTTTGCACAACTTGTAATTGCAGTGCAATTAAAAATGCTCTTGAAAAAGACAATATTGTTTGTGCAAAACCGCAAAAATGTAATTTTATGAAGGTCTGCAAAAACGTTAGGAAGACCAGTTAGACATCACTAATGTATGCATATTTTTGTGTTTACCCAGCTGGCAACCAGGTTATAATGATAACCTAGAAATATCATACACATAATTCAGGTGTATTTACTAGTTTATATGGCATCTCTTCACCTGATGAGTGCCTTAGAAAAGAATGCTAAATATATCCTGCAATGCATACAATTTTTTTACATAAAATACATTAATTGATGAGAATGGGGGGTAGTTATCAAGCCGTCTACTTTTCTGCCTTCGCCGGCCCAATACGCCCCGCCTAAGCTTGCCTCACATCGCCGCCGCGGACCTGAAAAAATACTCCTAAGTTATCAAATAAAGCTGTCAAAAAGCCGCGGGGGCGATGAGCAGCGGACTGTGACAGTTATCACTCATCCGATCTCGCTGCCCTTCGGCTTTTTCACAGCTTTATTGCTAGCCTGTCACTAAGCACTCACACTAAACTACACTGTTCTACCCCCTATACCGGCGCCCCCGGAGCCTCCCGCAACTCAATAAAGTTACTAACCCCTAACCCGCCGCTCCTAGACCCTGCCGCAACTCTTATAAATGTATTAACCCCTAAACCGCCGCTCCTAGACCCTGCCGCAACTCTTATAAATGTATTAACCCCTAAACCGCCGCTCCCGGACACCGTTGCCACCTACAGTATACCTAGTAACCCCTATCCTGCCCCCCCTACAACCGTCGCCCTCTATTATAAAATTATTAACCCCTATCCTGCTGATCCCGCACCTCTCCGCAACTAAATAAATAGTTTAACCCCTAAACCGCCGCTCCCTGAACCCGCCGCAACCTATATTAAACCTATTAACCCCTATCCTGCCCCCCCTACACCGTCGCCACCTATAATAAATTTAATAACCCCTAATCTGCCCCCCCTACACCGTCGCCACCTATAATAAATTTATTAACCCCTAATCTGCCCCCCACTACCCCGCCGCCACTGTAATAAAATTATTAACCCCTAAACCTAAGTCTAACCCTAACCCTAACGCCCCCCTAACTTAAATATTAATTAAATAAATCTAAATAAATTAACTCTTATTAACTAAATGAATCCTATTTAAAACTAAATACTTACCTTTAAAATAAACCCTAATATAGCTACAATATAAATAATAATTATATTATAGCTATTTTAGGATTTATATTTATTTTACAGGTAACTTTGTATTTATTTTAGCTAGTTAGAATAGTTATTAAATAGTTATTAACTATTTAATAACTACCTAGCTAAAAGAAATACAAAATTACCTGTAAAATAAATCCTAACTTAAGTTACAATTAAACCTAATACTACACTATCATTAAATTAATTAAATAAACTACCTACAAATAACTACAATTAAATACAATTACATAAACTAACTAAAGTACAAAAAATAAAAAAAGCTAAGTTACAAAAAAATAAAAAAATAAGTTACAAACATGTTAAAAATATACAACAATTTTAAGCTACTTACAACCTAATCTAAGCCCCCTAATAAAATAACAAACCCCCCCAAAATAAAAAAATGCCCTACCCTATTCTAAATTAAATAAATTTCAAAGCTATTTTACCTTACCAGCCCTTAAAAGGGCCATTTGTGGGGGCATGCCCCAAAGAAAACAGCTCTTTTGCCTGTAAAAGAAAAATACAACCCCCCCCAACATTAAAACCCACCACCCACATACCCCTAATCTAACCCAAACCCCCCTTACAAAAAACCTAACACTAATCCCCTGAAGATCATCCTACCTTTAGTTGTCTTCACTCAGCCGAGCCACCGATGGAACTGAAGAGGACATCAGGAGCGGAAGAAGTTAATCCTCCAAGCGGCGCTGAAGAAATCTTCCATCCGATGAAGTCATCATCCAGGCGGCGCTGAAGAAAAGTCTTCGATCCGGCCGATGTCATCTTCAAAGAGGTGCTGAAGAGGTCTTCTATCCGGGCAAAGTCATCTTCCAAGCCGGGTCTTGAATCTTCCTTCCGCCGACGCGGAACCACCTTCTTCACCGACGGACTACGACGAATGACGGCTCCTTTAAGGGACGTCATCCAAGATGGCGTCCCCTCAATTCCGATTGGCTGATAGGATTCTATCAGCCAATCGGAATTAAGGTAGGAAAAATCTGATTGGCTGATGGAATCAGCCAATCAGATTCAAGTTCAATCCGATTGGCTGATCCAATCAGCCAATCAGATTGAGCTCGCATTCTATTGGCTGATCGGAACAGCCAATAGAATGCGAGCTCAATCTGATTGGCTGATACCATCAGCCAATCAGATTTTTCCTACCTTAATTCCGATTGGCTGATAGAATCCTATCAGCCAATCGGAATTGAGGGGACGCCATCTTGGATGACGTCCCTTAAAGGAGCCGTCATTCGTCGTAGTCCGTCGGTGAAGAAGGTGGTTCCGCGTCGGCGGAAGGAAGATTCAAGACCCGGCTTGGAAGATGACTTCGCCCGGATAGAAGACCTCTTCAGCGCCTCTTTGAAGATGACATCGGCCGGATCGAAGATGCTTGGAGGATTAACTTCTTCTGCTCCGGATGTCCTCTTCAGTTCCATCGGTGGCTCGGCTGAGTGAAGACAACTAAAGGTAGGATGATCTTCAGGGTATTAGTGTTAGGTTTTTGTAAGGGGGGTTTGGGGGCTTAGATTAGGGGTATGTGGGTGGTGGGTTTTAATGTTGGGGGGGGGTTGTATTTTTCTTTTACAGGCAAAAGAGCTGTTTTCTTTGGGGCATGCCCCCACAAATGGCCCTTTTAAGGGCTGGTAAGGTAAAAGAGCTTTAAACTTTATTTAATTTAGAATAGGGTAGGGCATTTTTTTATTTGGGGGGGTTTGTTATTTTATCAGGGGGCTTAGATTAGGTGTAAGTAGCTTAAAATTGTTGTAATATTTTTAACATGTTTGTAACTTATTTTTTTATTTTTTGTAACTTAGCTTTTTTTATTTTTTGTACTTTAGTTAGTTTATGTAATTGTATTTAATTGTAGTTATTTGTAGGTAGTTTATTTAATTAATTTAATGATAGTGTAGTATTAGGTTTAATTGTAACTTAAGTTAGGATTTATTTTACAGGTAATTTTGTATTTCTTTTAGCTAGGTAGTTATTAAATAGTTATTAACTATTTAATAACTATTCTAACTAGCTAAAATAAATACAAAGTTACCTGTAAAATAAATATAAATCCTAAGATAGCTATAATATAATTATTAATTATATTGTAGCTATCTTAGGGTTTATTTTACAGGTAAGTATTTATTTTTAAATAGGAATAATTTATTAAAGTATAGTGTAGTGTTAGGTGTAATTGTAACTTAGGTTAGGATTTATTTCACAGGTACATTTCTCTTTATTTTAGCTAGGTAAGCTATTAAATAGTTAATAACTATTTAATAGTTATTGTACATGGTTAAAATAAATTGAAAGGTACCTGTAAAATAAATATAAATCCTAAAATAGCTACAATATAATTATTATTTATATTGTAGCTATATTAGAGTTTATTTTAAAGGTAAGTATTTAGTTTTAAATAGGATTCATTTAGTTAATAAGAGTTAATTTATTTAGATTTATTTAATTAATATTTAAGTTAGGGGGGCGTTAGGGTTAGGGTTAGACTTAGGTTTAGGGGTTAATAATTTTATTACAGTGGCTGCGGCGTAGTGGGGGGGCAGGATAGGGGTTAATAAATTTATTATAGGTGGCGACGGTGTAGGGGGGGCAGATTAGGGGTTAATAAATTTATTATAGGTGGCGACGGTGTAGGGGGGGGCAGGATAGGGGTTAATACATTTAATATAGGTTGTGGCGGGTTCAGGGAGCGGCGGTTTAGGGGTTTAATACATTTATTATAGTTGCGGTGGCTCCGGGAGCGGCGGTTTAGGGGTTAATATGTATAGAGTAGCTTGCGGTGGGCTCCGGGGAGCGGCGGTTTAGGGGGTAATAACTTTATTTAGTTGCGGCGGTGTAGGGGGGACAGATTAGTGGTGTTTAGACTCGGGGTACATGTTAGGGTGTTAGGTGTAGACAGCTCCCATAGAAATCAATGGGATGTCTGTCAGCAGCGAACTTGTACTTTCGCTATGGTCAGACTCCCATTGATTCCTATGGGATCCGCCGCCTCCAGGGGGTGGCGGATTGAAAACCAGGTACGCTGGGCCGTAAAAGTGCCGAGCGTACCTGCTAGTTTTTTGATAACTAGCAAAAGTAGTGAGAATGTGCCGCACTTGTGTGCGGAACATCTGGAGTGACGTAAGAATCGATCTGTGTCGAACTGAGTCCGGCGGATCCATGCTTACGTCACAAAATTCTACTTTTGCCGGTCTCGAGCCTTTGATAACTAAGGCGTATCAGCCTCGCCACAAATACGCTGCGGAATTCCAGCAGCGTATTTGTGGCTGACGGCTTGATAACTAGGCCCCAGAGTAGTAGTTTCAATTTGTAATACTTTAGCAACATTTTATCAGGTTTTAATGGACACACAAATTTATATCATTATGCAAATGATAAATATTTTGATATTTAAATATTATTTTAAAGTCATGACTAAATGGGAATGTTTACATTTAGGGCCTTATTATAAGTGGAGCGCTAATTAACTGTGCTACAAGTTAGCTTTTTGTGCTTGTCGGATTGCACTTGTTTTATGATTTGAAAGTAAACAGTTCTTGTTTGTGTGCTAACCCAATGAGCGGGAAAAAAACAAATTTATAATATCACGTGCATGTTAACTTATTCCCCCATAGAAATCAATGAAGCAAAAAAAGTGGAAAAAAACCACCCAACTCACGCACAAATGCGGTCGCATATTCACATGTGCGCTAACCCAACATGAAAATATGAATATTTCACAACACAATGTTCTTCACATACAAGAATATGTTCTATTTATTCATAAATAAATCTTTCTTTATATATATATCTGATGGTATTTTGGTACTATATATATTATATATATATATACAGTGCATGATTAAATATAGGTGTATATATATATATATATATATATATATATATACATACAGATATATATAGGAATATCTATTTATAAATACTAAGAACATAGTCTGCTATGTGCAGAACATTGGAATGTGAAATATTTACAGTAAATACACACTATACCACTTTATTAAAAATGAATATTGCATAAATATGATTTTACATGTTTTCATCTACTTAACTGGAAAGGGCTCAAATGCACTTATGTATATGTCTATATATGTGTACATTTGTGTTTATGTGTTTATATATGTATTTATGTCTGTAAATACATATATACACATATAAATACATATGTATACACACACACATATATACATATATATATATATATATATATATACTGTATATATATATGTATATATACATATACATATTTAGACATGTATATATGTATCTCTATGCTAAAGTCCTTTGCCTGCCTTTTTTTCTAACACCAGAGACCTTTTAGCTTTCAGCCTTTATAACTTTTGTGTGCAATATTTTTTTAACTAATGTTTATTAGATGGTGTTATTATGAGTGTAACTGATGTGTTTCGTGTAACTTTTTGTTTGACTAAACAGCGAACCAGAGCTCTGAAGAAGCAGTAATCAAGCATTTAATTTCAAATCGTAATACCAGTGGTAAACCCGACAAACACAAACACCCATGATAAATCCCTCTTCGCTTGTGCGTAACTGTTAGCGCTTCTCTCTAATCTATCCCTTAATAAATAATACATTAGTGGGGTTTATTGAATGCCAGGGTGTTTTAAAAAAAGCTTATAAAAGCACATTAACAATTATAAGAATTGAACTAAATATTTATTGAGAAAGTGACATGATTTGTAGGATTAATCTAACAATACTTTTTAGCTCAGTTAAAACTAAATTTGTTATTAAAGTCCTAATTTAAATGTCACCCACAAGAGTGTAAGCAAACAGTAATTATAGATAAATAAAAATGTATCTATTATCTATCTATTTATATATCTATCTGTATGCCTGTCCACATATGGATACATTTATATTAGTATGGCATTTTAAGCAAACCTAATTATAAATAAATAGTTGAAGTAAAGAAATATATATATATATATATATATATATATATATATATATATATATATACTTACATACACACACACACACACACATATACATACACACACTCACAAGGAAAAGTCGAGATCAAATATATTTGATAAAAGGAAGCTGTGTGCTCTTGGGCAATGTGTGTATTCAACATCAGCCTGATTCCTCTTATGCTAATACAGCCAATTTCCTCTTTTATTTCATTTCTGAGCCAGAGTCTGTGATTACTGATAAGGTTCCCAAGGATACCGCCTTCACTCACAAATGAGAAACTAAGGGGGGAAACAGTGATGGAGATGTGTAACTTGTAGAGAAAGCTGGTAGATGAATAATTTAAAACCCCGCCTGGAGATTTGAGGGCTAAAATGAGAGATAAGAGACCACAGGGTCTTCTCTGTTTATTCAGAGCTTCATCTTCCAATGACAGGTGACCTCCAAGGTCAAGGGCATAATGGGAAATGGAACCAAGAGTGGGAAGAAGTATTGTATCCCACAAGGAAGTAATGATTCATTCAATCAGATGAAAATATGTGCTATTCAATTTCTTTTTCTTTAAATCATGACATTTAAAAAAAGATCCTTACCCTGACACATCTTATGACATATTTGTTTTCTTCTCCACAATCACAAACAATATAACAGGTCATAAAAGAAGCTCTGATTTAAATTAGGGGAAGTAAAATCATATGGATATTTATTGTACTTTTTTTCTGATTATTTTTCTGTGATTGATTTTGTGTTATATTTTAAAATACTTTACCACTAAAATGTGTTCAAATTTGATTATTGTAATTCTACTAATGCTAGTATAAAGTTCTCGTTATGTATCTAAATTACAGTTATGTAATTGTGTGTTTGTACATTCTATACAAATATAATTTGTATAATTTTCACTTGTGTGCCAATTCAACTAATGTTTTTAAATAAACCATAAAATTATTGTCCTTAAAGGGACCTGAAACCCATATTTTTCCTTTCATGATTTATAAAGAGCATGCAATTTTAAGCAACTTTCCAATTTACTTCTATTATATAATTTGCTTCATTCTCTTGATATCCTTTGTTTAAAAAGCATAGCCAAATAGACTCAGTAGCTGATGATTGATGGCTGCACAAAGAGGCCTTGTTTGATTGGGATAGCTGAAGAATGAAGCAAATTAAACAATAGGGGGTCAATTTATTATTGGCCGAATTGGGACAATTCACCCTATTTCCACGCAAGCTTTTAAGCTCGCCGGAAACAGGAGTTAAGAAGCAGAGGTCTATAGACCACTGCTTCTTAACTCATACGCCACCTCTGAGGCTGCTTACAGCAATCCGCTTGATCCTATACGGTCTGGCTGATTGACACCCCCTGCTAGCGGCCGATTGGGCGCGAATCTGCAGGGGGCGGTATTGCACAAGCAGTTCACAAGAACTGCTTGTACAATGCTGAATACGGACAGCATATGCTGTCCGCATTCAGCGATTTCTGGCGGACATGATACGCTACAGCGTATCATGTTCAACAGACTTTAATAAATTGACCCCTAGAAGTAAATTGGAATGTTGTATCAAATTGTTTTCTTTATCTGAATCATCAGTAATAAACCATAAGATTTAGATTTCACTGACAATGATATTTAAATGGACATACAATTATTTGTCTTCATTGTATGTAAAAGACATCAGTTTAAAATGATTTTGCCAGATTACAAGTCAAGCACAATTGATAATGCAGACTATTATTTTGTGCTAGGACTAAAAAAACAATAACATTCAACCAGGTATTACAAATGGTTGGTTAAAATATTTTAAGACACTCAGGGCTAGATTACAAATGGAGCACAAAAATATTAGTGCTATTGAGATCTAGGGGTAGATGTAACAAGCAGCGGATGTTGAAATCTACCCCCAAAGTTACCGCTGCTCCTTATCTTGTCCAACATCATTTAGGTGACAGACTGCAATCATCCCGATCCGATTAGGATGATTAACACCCCCTGCTAGCAGCCGATTGGCCACAAATGTGCAGGTAGCGGCATTGCACAAGCATTTCACAAGAAGAGTGCGAGGGACTCAGGCATACTAGCATGCAACATAAGCCTCTTCTGAGTGTCTGCCTGGACTTTTTACTATATATATATATTAAAATGGTTATTTCACTGTTTATTGCACAGTGTTTGGGAAGGGTTCAAAAGTGTATATCAGTTACAAGATATCAAGATTCCCTCTGCCATGACTTTCTTTTCTTTATTTATTCAAATAATCTTCAATTACTCCTTCCTCAGAGCTAAGTCGAGAAATGGTGCATTCTATTTGCAATATTTAGCCACATCTTTGCAGGGCCGGTGCTAAGATTTTTGGCCACACTTGCGAGGATAAATTTTGCGCCCCCTCCCCCAATTACATACCATACCATAGGGTAGGTGCTAAAAAAACCTTAAGATAATTAATTTATCTATAATTATAGAAAATATAATTTTCCATTACCCCATAAAATCATACTGTTAATCTGATTTTTATAACTTGACTAATTTCTTTGAAATCTGGGAGTAAAAAATGTAGGGGCAGCCACGAGTGTGTGTATATATATATATATATATATATATATATATATATATATATATATATATATATATTAGGTAAATGATTCAAAGCACTCTCTGGACTTCTGATAATAAAGGCAAATTTTATTGTGATAGTGACGTTTCGGGACCAAACCTGTCCCTTCTTCTGACAGTCAAACAATGCAAAAACCAAACTTAAATAGGCCATTCAGACCCTCCCCTGTATTGCTACCAATCACAGGTAAGCGTGTGCAAAAGTAAAGACCACACCAAAATAAGGTGTGGAAAAGTGATAGTGTACAATGTGCAATTATAAAGGTGTAAAAGCATATGTAAATCTAAAATCTCATATTAGTGTAATCATCATATATTTAAGTGAGCTTTGATCATAATAATTAAATTATGAGAGCAATTAATGCAAATTTTCATAATGCATATCAAAGATTCACCCCTCCTTTGAAGTGCAGCAAATGGATTCTACCACTATTCAAAAGAACCACCCCTATTCATTGATAGGTACTAGTCCATAGTCACAATACTACTATATAATATAACTATCGTGATCATCAAATCATTAAACAAAGCTATTTCTTATAGTTGTAACTTTACAGCACCTCATATATGTGGTATTAGTAAGCCACAGCACAAAAAGATTTTTTATATAGACCGTGCGATCAAATCTCAACTCAATGCTACTGACACCATAACATTTGTTGACACACCCCTCCTGCTCTCATAGGTTAAGCCTAAACAACACCTCTCCATTTCCATATGTGTTGGAAAGTAAATTAACGATAGTAATACAATCCTTATAAGATTGAATAACAAAGACTTTGGGTGCACATCTGCCTTAAGGTGCTTCACAATCGCATACTATAATTAACACAGTGTACGCCGTGCGATCAGATCGCAACTGAGGTCTGTTGTCATCCTGTCATCTGAGAACACACCCCTGCACATCTGCCTTAAGGTGCTTCACAATCGCATACTATAATTAACACAGTGTACGCCGTGCGATCAGATCGCAACTAAGGTCTGTTGTCATCCTGTCATCTGAGAACACACCCCTCCTGCTCTCATAGGTCAGAAGTAAACAGTGCCTCTCCACTTGCATACGTATTAAAAAGTAAACGAAAAACCAGCGAATTTATACTCAATTTGGTTGCCGACTCCTTAATATTGCATCTCCCATAGGGCTATAGCAGCATAAGTCGTGCGATCAGATCGCAGCTAAAGGCAACTGTCATCCTAAAATCCGTAAAGTACACCCCTCATGCTGTCATCGATCACAAGCAACAACCGCTTCTCACCGCAAACGCAAGTGAGAAAATAAATAAGCAAGGACAAACAAACCCTTTCTAGATCAACCCCTAGGGCATTAACCAGGACCCAAATGCTAAGTGCTAACATGATATGCGCTATAATCATTTCAGTAGGTGTAACCACAATGTTGGGCTGAATCATACCGTAACCACCAATCACCATTGCTCTAACGCCACACACCCCCGTGACGAATCTGAGTGGTTAGTAACCACAACATACTTGAAATCTCAGACGTGACGTCCTCTAAGGCTAATATTCCACAGTTTGCCTTTATTATCAGAAGTCCAGAGAGTGCTTTGAATCATTTACCTACTAGATACTCCTGAGTTGGTGAGAGTGCAGATACTGAACTTTGCTATATTATATACCCTATGGTATAATGCACCCACATCTAGGCTGAGTTTAGCCTATTCAGCAGCTTCCCTTATTCCTTTTGTGTCTATTGAATTGTTTATAATGGAGGCGAATGAGGCATTAACACAGACTGAGGATAATACAGACACACTGGGTGCCAGTGGAGGTGAGAAAGCTGAAGACATATTTATGTTTACAGATGAGGACGCTGATCTCATCAGGTTTGGCTCAATTGAAGAACAACAAGTGGAGGAGTCTAATCAGTCATTATACAACACATGGGCCAAGCTTAAACAGAGAGAAATAGACCTTAACTTGCATGGGACTTATCTATCTGAGTATCATAAAAAAAGAATGATACCCAGAGGCTTCAGAATTAGGAATGTGCCTACAATTGGTAGATCGAATACGGAGTTTTGTATCAATTGGAGCAAAATACTTAATAAATGCTCATTCGACCTTATGCTGCTGGTGATCCAGGAGGCTGGTAAACTACTAGCCGAAGTAAGAGTTGAAATAAGGACATTTGAGAATGATCAAGCAGTAAGATTAAGAACTGACAATACCTGCGATTGGCTGAATAAGCTCACAACACAAGTGAAACTATATAAGCAAGAACTCATTGCCTTTAAAAACCGTAAACTACAAACTGTAAGTCTAGATTATACACACAAAAGTGTCTACCGTTGGATGCTGGCACCTGAGGAGAGAAAACTGTTTAGACCCAGGCGGGAAAGACGCCATACTAAAATAACTCTTAATACAGTTGATACAAGCTCAGGTGACAGTGCTGATTTAGAAAGTGGAACTGACACTGAAACACCTATCTCTACCGGTATTACCACCAGATCTCGTGGGCAACAACAGTGGGAACACCCACGTGAAGAAATATCGACCAGGCCCCCACTAGCTCCATACTCTCAGACATCGACTCGTTTTTTAGGAAGAGGCCCCAGCCGCACACGAGAAGGGGGGGGGGCATATCCCGCCGGCCATCCACTCGGAGAAGACAATAAACAATGTCTTTAATATTAGTTCCAGGGAACTAACCCCAGGAGAATTGTCACTACTAAATAAAGGACTCTCTTTTGTGCCATACACCAAGATGAACACGTTCAACACACTTGTGGACATTCAAAAATTTGGCAGACAGTTACGCCTAAAATAACATTTTGGCACTACAAGTGAGAGCAACCAGCACTTTAGAACTGCGGGTTCCTTTGATCCAAACTCCAGTAACGCATCTATTACCACCTATACTAAATACCTCATGAATTTGACGGAAGAGACGAGGAGTACATCCAGACATTTTGATAACCTCTCCAAGGAGGAGAGAGTGGCTTTGAAGACCCTGGGTGATGATTCTACAATTATGATTCGCCCGGCTGACAAAGGTGGGGCTGTCGTAGTAATGAATACAACTGATTATAAGGACAAAGTCATTCGCCAACTCTCTGATGAAACAACATACAAGATGCTTGATAGAGATCCGACATTGGCTCTTAAACGTGAGATTGACAATAAAATTGTGATATGGAAACAAGAGGGGTCCATTACAGAACATGAAGCAAGATTCTTACGAAAGGATTTCCCTATTATACCAATCATGTATATACTCCCCAAGATCCATAAAGATCCTACACACCCCCCAGGGAGACCTATCGTTTCTGCAAGGGGGTCTCTACTACAATCTCTGGCTATATTTGTGGATCATTTTCTACAACCTCTAGTGAGAAGAATGAAATCTTTCACCCAGGATTCAACAACATTTATACAGAAAATCATCTCTTTGAAAGATATTAGTGAAACCGATCTGCTTGTCACCATGGACGTATCAAGTCTCTATACGGTCATTCCTCATTCTGCAGGAATAACAGCGGTAGCAAAAGCACTAAGACGAATGCCTTATGTTGGCCCACCAGAATATATCCTGATTGACCTCCTCTCTATGTGCCTTGAGAAGAACTATTTTAGATTCAACAACACCTTTTACCTACAAATTGCTGGAACAGCGATGGGGTCGAATGTGGCCCCATCGCTGGCGAATCTATTTATGGAGGAGTATGAAACCACTCTGATGAATGTCTATGAAAATCCATCAATCAATTTTTATTGTAGGTATATAGACAATCTATTCCTCGTTTGGAGAGGTGACGAAGAATCCTTGAACCAATGGATACAGACACTTAACACCATGGAAAGTACTATTAGGTTCCAATATGTGGCCAGTAAAGATACTGTTGATTATTTGGACGTAAGAATATTTAAGAAGAATGGCGTACTTGGCACTACACTTTACAGGAAAAGCACGGATCGGAATACGGTATTACATGCCAGAAGTTGTCATCAGCCATCACTGATCAAAAATATACCCAAAGCCCAATATCAGAGGGTCAGGAGAAACAACACTGATGGGGATTTATATCTCACTCAGCTGACTGAGATGACAGAGAGATTCACACAAAGAGGGTATAAGAAGAAAGAATTATTAGCCACCTGTGATCGGACCAACCAGGCGGAGGTTAAGGCCACTAGCAATGAGACTGAAAAACAAATGACTTTTGTCACAACGTATTCACCAGATCAGTATCGAATCCTGAGAGCCATTAAAGATGAGTGGAAGAAAATTGAAACAGACAGTAACTTACCGTTTAAGCATTGGAAGGCACCAAGACTATCATACAGAAGAGGGCGAAGTTTACGAGACAGCCTTATGAAAACTGATATCTCCCCACTGAGTGAAAAACAATCTTGGCTTAAAAAGAAAAATGGGTGCTTTAAGTGTTTAAGCTGCGTCACATGTAACAGTATGCACACTGGTAATGTGTTCCAACACCCCGAAAAAAAGAAAAAGTATAAGATCAACTGGTTCCTAACGTGTACTACCACACATATTATATACCTCCTCAACTGCCCATGTGGGAAGTTTTACATTGGGAAATCGTCGGATGATGCCAGAACTCGAATGGCTAACCACCGCTCAAGTATTAGAGCTGCTCTTGAGAGTCAAAAATCGGGACAACCTGTTGCTCGACATTTTCTGGACAACAACCACTCAGTCACTGATCTCAGGTTTTGCCTGATCGATCACGTGCCACCACTAAGACGGGGAGGCAACAGAGCAAAGATTCTGCTCCAAAAGGAGGCTCGCTGGATCCATGAATTGGGTACACTTGTGCCCAGAGGCCTCAACATACAATCCGGATGGCAAGCTTTCTTGGGTTAACTCATGGACGCTATTATCAGATGAGAGTCCTGATTCATTGTATATAAAGGAGAGATTATATATAAAGGAGAGAGTATGATGGTCTAGTCATGCTTTTGCCTCTTATCTAAATGTATTTGATTCCTAGCCTTATCCATTTAATTTAATATTAGTATATGGGGCCCAGTATATATGGGTTTATCCCATTATTGTTGTTTTTTCTTTCAATAGACACTAGTGCTTTTAATTTTTTAATTTTAATTTGAAGTATGTGTAATATTATATTTTAATCATTTTTCACATTTTTTATTTCACCATGTATCACGTGGAGTTGTGTAATACACCATCAAATGTTCACTCACTTATTTTGATCAGAGCCTGATCAGCTCGCTTAGTAAGATTCACACCCCTGAAGTGCCCAATTGGGATTTTTTGTCTTCGGTTATTTTTTACTCTATCCACTTGTATGTAGATGGTATGACCCCTCCTGCTCATAGCCTTTATAGAGGTCTTAATATCTATTATATTTGCCTTTTAATAACCTCCATGCCGGGAACACGCAGTTGATAATAGATCTTTATAGTAGACATAAAAACTGTAACTACTTTTTGTATGCTTACATTCAGTATGTTTATTGGTTGTCAGGTGTTTACATTTTTTGTGCCTTTTTGATTGTCGGTTATTGTGTTTGACATTACTTCATAGAGAAATAGTACTCTCATGACGAAGGCTATGATTGAATAAATTCCTTAGGCATTTATGAGACTACAGATAGTCAGCGTACATATTAGTGTGCATGTTCTGGTTGAAATTAATACTTAAGATAGGGGAACTACACATCCTATCAGTAGGTGCATATTTGAGCAATTGTTATGATTGCTGTGATGCTGAGACACCACCTATCCGTTTTTGACTATCAATAAGGGTTTTGTGCCTTCACGCCTTTTGACTGTTATGATGAAGTTCAAACTGTAGAATATTAGCCTTAGAGGACGTCACGTCTGAGATTTCAAGTATGTTGTGGTTACTAACCACTCGGATTCGTCACGGGGTGTGTGGCGTTAGAGCAATGGTGATTGGTGGTTACGGTATGATTCAGCCCAACATTGTGGTTACACCTACTGAAATGATTATAGCGCATATCATGTTAGCACTTAGCATTTGGGTCCTGGTTAATGCCCTAGGGGTTAATCTAGAAAGGGTTTGTTTGTCCTTGCTTATTTATTTTCTCACTTGCGTTTGCAGTGAGAAGCGGTTGTTGCTTGTGATCGATGACAGCATGAGGGGTGTACTTTACGGATTTTAGGATGACAGTTGCCTTTAGCTGCGATCTGATCGCACGACTTATGCTGCTATAGCCCTATGGGAGATGCAATATTAAGGAGTCGGCAACCAAATTGAGTATAAATTCGCTGGTTTTTCGTTTACTTTTTAATACGTATGCAAGTGGAGAGGCACTGTTTACTTCTGACCTATGAGAGCAGGAGGGGTGTGTTCTCAGATGACAGGATGACAACAGACCTTAGTTGCGATCTGATCGCACGGCGTACACTGTGTTAATTATAGTATGCGATTGTGAAGCACCTTAAGGCAGATGTGCAGGGGTGTGTTCTCAGATGACAGGATGACAACAGACCTCAGTTGCGATCTGATCGCACGGCGTACACTGTGTTAATTATAGTATGCGATTGTGAAGCACCTTAAGGCAGATGTGCACCCAAAGTCTTTGTTATTCAATCTTATAAGGATTGTATTACTATCGTTAATTTACTTTCCAACACATATGGAAATGGAGAGGTGTTGTTTAGGCTTAACCTATGAGAGCAGGAGGGGTGTGTCAACAAATGTTATGGTGTCAGTAGCATTGAGTTGAGATTTGATCGCACGGTCTATATAAAAAATCTTTTTGTGCTGTGGCTTACTAATACCACATATATGAGGTGCTGTAAAGTTACAACTATAAGAAATAGCTTTGTTTAATGATTTGATGATCACGATAGTTATATTATATAGTAGTATTGTGACTATGGACTAGTACCTATCAATGAATAGGGGTGGTTCAAAGGAGGGGTGAATCTTTGATATGCATTATGAAAATTTGCATTAATTGCTCTCATAATTTAATTATTATGATCAAAGCTCACTTAAATATATGATGATTATACTAATATGAGATTTTAGATTTACATATGCTTTTAAACCTTTATAATTGCACATTGTACACTATCACTTTTCCACACCTTATTTTGGTGTGGTCTTTACTTTTGCACACACTTACCTGTGATTGGTAGAAATACAGGGGAGGGTCTGAATGGCCTATTTAAGTTTGGTTTTTGCATTGTTTGACTGTCAGAAGAAGGGACAGGTTTGGTCCCGAAACGTCACTATCACAATAAAATTTGCCTTTATTATCAGAAGTCCAGAGAGTGCTTTGAATCATTTACCTACTACATACTCCTGAGAGCACCCTGGCAGTTGTGGAGAGTTGGTGAGAGTGCAGATACTGAACTTTGCTATATATATATATGAAAGATTAGTTAGTGGTAAGGTATGATTAGATTTGTACTTAGCTTTGGAGTTGAAATGCTGTCATCCATACAGCACGAAACAGGTTGTACATCCGGAGACCAGCACACAGCGTGAGGATATCCACTCAGAACAATCCGCTCTAAACACATATGTTAAAAGGATAAACTCCCAAAAACATAAGTAATTGTGGCCATAGAAGGCAAAGTTATAGCAAACAATGTAGGCTGAGGTAAAGCACTATGCACAAGCACCTTAAGTAAAATAATTATAGTAATTTTATTCGATATGCATTAAAAGTTCACTTGAAGTCTATACAGACACAAACTCACAATTATGTGAAAGACAAGGGGAGGAGTGACGTCAACTGCCGCGTTTCACGCCGGTTGGCGCTTTTTCAAAGATGGCCACAATTACTTATGTTTTTGGGAGTTTATCCTTTTGACATATGTATATATATATATATATATATATATATATATATATATATATATATATATTATACACACACACACCCATATACTGTATGTAGTGTGTATGTATATATATTTATATATATTTACATATACATTTTATATATATATATATATATATATATATATATATATATATATATATATATATATATATAGGGTATATACTGTATATTAGGATATCATGATATATATATCTATATATATATATATATATATACACACACTATGTATATATATATATATATATATATATATATACACTATGGTGCCTAGTTATCAAGCCGTCAACCTCAACTAAATAAATGTATTACCCCCTAAACCGCCGCTCCCGGAGCCCACCGCCACTCCAATAAACTGATTAACCCCTAAACTGCCGCTCCCGGACCCCGCCGCCACTATAATAAATATGTTAACCCCTAAACCGCTGCTCCCGGACCCCGCCGCAACTATAATATATATGTTAACCCCTAAACCGCCGCTACCGGACCCTGCCGCCACCTACATAATACCTATTAACCCCTATCCTGCCCCCCCTACACCGCCACCACTATAATACATTTATTAACCCCTATCCTGCCCCCCCTATACCCCCACCACTATAATAAATTTATTAACCCCTATCCTGCCCCCCCTACACCGCCGCCACTATAATAAATTTATTAACCCCTATCCTGCCCCCCCCTACACCGCCGCAACTATAATAAAATTATTAACCCCTAAACCTAAGTTTAACCCTAACCCTAACACCCCCCTAACTTAAATATTAATTAAATACATCTAAATATTATAACTCTTATTAACTAAATTAATCCTATTTAAAAATAAATACTTACCTGTAAAATAAACCCTAAGATAGCTACAATATAAATAATAATTATATTGTAGCTATTTTTGGATTTATTTTTATTTTACAGGCAAATTTCAATTTATTTTAACTAGGTACAATAGCTATTAAATAGTTAATAACTATTTAATAGCTACCTAGTTAAAATAAAGAGACATTTACCTGTAAAATAAAAACTAACCTAAGTTACAATTACACCTAACACTACACTATACTTAAATAAATTATTCATATTTAAAACTAAATACTTACCTGTAAAATAAACCCTAAGATAGCTACAATGTAATTAATTATTATATTGTAGCTATTTTAGGATTTATATTTATTTTACAGGTAACTTTGTATTTATTTTAGCTAGTTAGAATAGTTATTAAATAGTTATTAACTTTTTAATAACTACCTAGCTAAAAGAAATACAAATTACCTGTAAAATAAATCCTAACCTAAGTTACAATTAAACCTAACACTACACTATCATTAAATTAATTAAATTAATTACCTACAAATAACTACAATTAAATACAATTAAATAAACTAACTAAAGTACAAAAAATAAAAAAAAAATAAGTTACAAAAAATAAAAAAAATAAGTTACAAACATTTAAAAAAATATTACAACAATTTTAAGATACTTACACCTAATCTAAGCCCCCTAATAAAATAACAAAGCCCCCCAAAATAAAAAATGCCCTACCCTATTCTACATTAAAAAGTTAACAGCTCTATTACCTTACCAGCCCTTAAAATGGCCTTTTGTGGGGCATGCCCCAAAGAATTCCGCTCTTTTGCCTGTATAAAAAATAATACAACCCCCCCAACATTAAAACCCACCACCCACATACCCCTAATCTAACCCAAACCCCCCTTAAATAAACCTAACACTACCCCCCTGAAGATCATCTTATCTTTAGCCATCTTCAGCCAGCCGACCACCGATGGAACAGAAGAAGACATCCGGAGCGGCAGAAGTCATCATCCAAGGGGCCTGAAGAAGTCTTCCATCCGATTGAAGTCATCATCCAAGGGGCGCTGAAGAAGTCTTCCATCCGTTTGAAGTCATCATCCAAGGGGCCCTGAAGAAGTCTTCCATCCGATTGAAGTCAACATCCAGGCGGCGTCTTCAATCTTCATCCATCCGGAGCGAAGCGGAGCCATCTTCAGACGAGTCGACGCGAAGCCATCTTCTTCCACCGACGACTGAACGATGAATGACGGTTCCTTTAAGTGACGTCATCCAAGATGGCATCCCTCAAATTCCGATTGGCTGATAGGATTCTATCAGCCAATCGGAATTAAGGTAGGAAAAATCTGATTGGCTGATTAAATCAGCCAATCAGATTGAAGTTCAATCGGATTGGCTGATCCTATCAGCCAATCAGATTGAGCTCACATTCTATTTGCTGATCGGAACAGCCAATAGAATGCAAGCTCAATGAGAATTTTAAACACTGTTTATAGCACCAATGGGGCTTTTCTTATGTCAGCAATTTACAAACTAAGCTATTTCAAGATGGTACAGGCACCTTAGACTCTCTGTGCAAGTGCAGTGTTTAAAATGCTAGTGCACGGTGCACACTTAAATACACCTTTTGAACAGCTATAGCTTTTATTAGATGCATTTTTGCTAATACATGTATTTTACAAAAATGCTTCTATTCAAATTTGAATGCATCCATGTGGATTATAATTTTGTCTGGAATGTCCCTTTAAATTGTATTATTTCATATACCTAGAACTTAAGGAAAGAATAACAAAAGAAAGTGTTTGGGTTTTTTAATAGCTAATTATTACTCCTCATCGCCTTTCATAAGTGAGAGGGATCTCCTCTACCCAAGGAATTAAATAGTATGAAGAGGGAAACATTTAAAGTTAACATCAAGGACCATCACAAGAAAGTCCACTGAACTGCAAAAAGAACTTCACTCAACTGCCCCATTCCATAAAGGGCCACTTAATACTATAGAATAGAATGATTGACAGATACATAATATAAAGACAATACAATAGCACTTACTTTGAATTTGAAATGAACAGTAGAATATTTTCTGGCAAATTTCAAAGTTAATCCAATTTTCCTTCCCCCCTTTATCATGCTACCAGCCAATCAATCAATACATTGCTGTATACACTATGCACTTTTGCATATACTCAGTAGGAGCTGGTGCCTCAGAAAGTGTGCATATAACAAAGAATGTGCAGGTTTTGATAATCAAATTATATCAGTTTTTTTTTTTTTTTATTTCATGCTCTATCCAATTCATGAAACTACAGGCCAGGAAATCATTAACTATTACAGCCCTGCAGAACAAGTCATTTTTTTAATTGCCTTCTATAAAATATAGATAGCTTATTAATTTTTCTCCCATAAGACTATGGGGCATATCTATCAAGCTCCGAATGGAGCTTGATGGTCCGTGTTTCTGGAGAGTCTTCAGACTCGCCAGAAACAGCAGTTACGAAGCAGCGGTCTAAAGATCGCTGCTCCATAACCCTGTCGCCTGCTCTGAGCAGGCGGACAGGAATCGCCACAATTCAACCCGATCGAATACGATCGGGTTGATTGACACCTCCCTGCTAGCGGCTGATTGGCCACGAGTCTGCAGGGGGCGGCGTTGCACCAGCAGCTCTTGTGAACTGCTGGTGCAATGCTGAATACGGAGAGTGTATTGCTCGCCGTATTCAGCGAGGTCTTGCGGACCTGATCCGCACTGTCGGATCAGGTCCGCAAGACCTTTCATCAATAGAGGCCTATCTCTATTACATTTATATTTTTGTTCATACCTTTACTATGATTAAACACTTAAACCTAATCATGTATCTTTTACCATGATCGGCCTTATTTATTTTCAGCTCTTTACACATGTATATATTTAACCTCACATCTAAAAGACTTCATGCTTGCTCTATATTATGCTTTTTCTATTTTATTATCTTGCATTGTTACCATGCTTAAAATTCTCCATCTGAATTTATGTCATTCTAAACGTCTCTAATTAGGATTATATTATGGATAATGATATGTTTAGGATTAACCTGTTGCAAAGCAACATAATGATACATTTTGTGGCATCCAAGCAGTTAAAGTGATGGTAAAAAATGCTAGGATTTACTATCACTAAAAATAAACTGTAGTTTCAGTTTTCGTTTTGTAAAAAAGGTGCTAAACTCACCCTTTTTGTGCCGCGGCAGCTCACTAAACTCAACGCCTCCGGCCACCCACAGAACAGTGCTCTTTACCAATGAGGTGCCATTTCCACCTCTAAACCAATAACCATGCATGTCATCTGACAGTGTTCTGTATGCTAGCATGGCTATTGGTTTATAGGTGGAAACGTCATCTCATTGAAAAAGTGCGCTGTGCCGTTGGCTGCCAGAGGCGCTGTGTTTAGTGAACTGCTGCGGCACAGAAAGGGTGAGTTTAGCACCCTTTTTTACTAAATAATAAATTAAACCACAGTTTATTTTTAGTGATGGTAAATACTAGCGATTTTTAAAATCTTTAAAGTGATTTACCATCATTTTACAATCACAAGTGCAACTGCCTTCTTGATCATCTTATGTAAAGGTTGTTTTCAGCCCTATACTGTTTGATTTACAGGGAGTGCAGAATTATTAGGCAGGTTGTATTTTTGAGGATTAATTTTATTATTGAACAACAACCATGTTCTCAATGAACCCAAAAAACTCATTAATATCAAAGCTGAATAGTTTTGGAAGTAGTTTTTAGTTTGTTTTTAGTTATAGCTATTTTAGGGGGATATCTGTGTGTGCAGGTGACTATTACTGTGCATAATTATTAGGCAACTTAACAAAAAACAAATATATACCCATTTCAATTATTTATTTTTACCAGTGAAACCAATATAACATCTCAACATTCACAAATATACATTTCTGACATTCAAAAAAACAAAAAAAACAAATCAGTGACCAATATAGCCACCTTTCTTTGCAAGGACACTCAAAAGCCTGCCATCCATGTATTCTGTCAGTGTTTTGATCTGTTCACCATCAACATTGCGTGCAGCAGCAACCACAGCCTCCCAGACACTGTTCAGAGAGGTGTACTGTTTTCCCTCCTTGTAAATCTCACATTTGATGATGGACCACAGGTTCTCAATGGGGTTCAGATCAGGTGAACAAGGAGGCCATGTCATTAGATTTTCTTCTTTTATACCCTTTCTTGCCAGCCACGCTGTGGAGTACTTGGACGCGTGTGATGGAGCATTGTCCTGCATGAAAATCATGTTTTTCTTGAAGGATGCAGACTTCTTCCTGTACCACTGCTTGAAGAAGGTGTCTTCCAGAAACTGGCAGTAGGACTGGGAGTTGAGCTTGACTCCATCCTCAACCCGAAAAGGCCCCACAAGCTCATCTTTGATGATACCAGCCCAAACCAGTACTCCACCTCCACCTTGCTGGCGTCTGAGTTGGACTGGAGCTCTCTGCCCTTTACCAATCCAGCCATGGGCCCATCCATCTGGCCCATCAAGACTCACTCTCATTTCATCAGTCCATAAAACCTTAGAAAAATCAGTCTTGAGATATTTCTTGGCCCAGTCTTGACGTTTCAGCTTGTGTGTCTTGTTCAGTGGTGGTCGTCTTTCAGCCTTTCTTACCTTGGCCATGTCTCTGAGTATTGCACACCTTGTGCTTTTGGGCACTCCAGTGATGTTGCAGCTCTGAAATATGGCCAAACTGGTGGCAAGTGGCATCTTGGCAGCTGCACGCTTGACTTTTCTCAGTTCATGGGCAGTTATTTTGCGCCTTGGTTTTTTCACACGCTTCTTGCGACCCTGTTGACTATTTTGAATGAAACGCTTGATTGTTCGATGATCACGCTTCAGAAGCTTTGCAATTTTAAGAGTGCTGCATCCCTCTGCAAGATATCTCACTATTTTTGACTTTTCTGAGCCTGTCAAGTCCTTCTTTTGACCCATTTTGCCAAAGGAAAGGAAGTTGCCTAATGATTATGCACACCTGATATAGGGTGTTGATGTCATTAGACCACACCCCTTCTCATTACAGAGATGCACATCACCTAATATGCTTAATTGGTAGTCGGCTTTCGAGCCTATACAGCTTGGAGTAAGACAACATGCATAAAGAAGATGATGTGGTCAAAATACTCATTTGCCTAATAATTCTGCACTCCCTGCATAAATATACAGGGAGTGCAGAATTATTAGGCAAGTTGTATTTTTGAGGATTAATTTTATTATTGAACAACAACCATGTTCTCAATGAACCCAAAAAACTCATTAATATCAAAGCTGAATAGTTTTGGAAGTAGTTTTTAGTTTGTTTTTAGTTATAGCTATTTTAGGGGGATATCTGTGTGTGCAGGTGACTATTACTGTGCAGAATTATTAGGCAACTTAACAAAAAACAAATATATACCCATTTCAATTATTTATTTTTACCAGTGAAACCAATATAACATCTCAACATTCACAAATACATTTCTGACATTCAAAAACAAAACAAAAACAAATCAGTGACCAATATAGCCACCTTTCTTTGCAAGGACACTCAAAAGCCTGCCATCCATGGATTCTGTCAGTGTTTTGATCTGTTCACCATCAACATTGCGTGCAGCAGCAACCACAGCCTCCCAGACACTGTTCAGAGAGGTGTACTCTTTTCCCTCCTTGTAAATCTCACATTTTATGATGGACCACAGGTTCTCAATGGGGTTCAGATCAGGTGAACAAGGAGGCCATGTCATTAGATTTTCTTCTTTTATACCCTTTCTTGCCAGCCACGCTGTGGAGTACTTGGACGCGTGTCATGGAGCATTGTCCTGCATGAAAATCATGTTTTTCTTGAAGGATGCAGACTTCTTCCTGTACCACTGCTTGAAGAAGGTGTCTTCCAGAAACTGGCAGTAGGACTGGGAGTTGAGCTTGACTCCATCCTCAACCCGAAAAGGCCCCACAAGCTCATCTTTGATGATACCAGCCCAAACCAGTACTCCACCTCCACCTTGCTGGTGTCTGAGTCAGACTGGAGCTCTCTGCCCTTTACCAATCCAGCCACGGGCCCATCCATCCGGCCCATCAAGACTCACTCTCATTTCATCAGTCCATGAAACCTTAGAAAAATCAGTCTTGAGATATTTCTTGGCCCAGTCTTGACGTTTCAGCTTGTGTGTCTTGTTCAGTGGTGGTCGTCTTTCAGCCTTTCTTACCTTGGCCATGTCTCTGAGTATTGCACACCTTGTGCTTTTGGGCACTCCAGTGATGTTGCAGCTCTGAAATATGGCAAAACTGGAGGCAAGTGGCATCTTGGCAGCTGCACGCTTGACTTTTCTCAGTTCATGGGCAGTTATTTTGCGCCTTGGTTTTTCCACACGCTTCTTGCGACCCTGTTGACTATTTTGAATGAAACGCTTGATTGTTCGATGATCACCCTTCAGAAGCTTTGAAATTTTAAGAGTGCTGCATCCCTCTGCAAGATATCTCACTATTTTTGACTTTTCTGAGCCTGTCAAGTCCTTCTTTTGACCCTTTTTGCCAAAGGAAAGGAAGTTGCCTAATAATTATGCACACCTGATATAGGGTGTTGATGTCATTAGACCACACCCCTTCTCATTACAGAGATGCACATCACCTAATATGCTTAATTGGTAGTAGGCTTTCGAGCTTATACAGCTTGGAGTAAGACAACATGCATAAAGAGGATGATGTGGTCAAAATACTAATTTGCCTAATAATTCTGCACTCCCTGTATATTTAGATTACAGTATTCAGAAATGTTGTACCTAATGTCAAAGTGCTGGGTAATATGGCAGCAAGTCATAAATAAATTATTTAATTACTGAAATACAGTCACTGTTGTGTTGTGTTCTGGTAACTGGCAACATTTTTCTCTATTTGACATTTGTTTTTAATAACCTGAATTATTAAAGGGACAGTGAAATTTAAATTAAACTTAAAAGGATTTGAAAGAAAATACAATGATAAACAACTCCCAGTTTACTTCTATCATTAATTGTACTTAGTTTTCTTGGTGTCCTTTTGTTAAACTGGCAGTTTAACTGTCGCTGCAGATGGCTGCCTCAGTTTGGAGCTCCATTATGTGTTCATCATTATTGCTGTTTGTTTGTACGGTCCTTGGTCATTCTTTATCAATAACTTTTTCAAGGGAAGAACTTTAAAACATTCTAGCTAGTTGGAAGCCAACTTTTGCTCACTCAGACCTTTTTTCTGGATGTTTAGTTGGAGGAGCAGTAGGTGTTTTTTAGGAAACACATGCGAGGCAAGTGGGTGGGTACACTGGTTAAATTCCAATGTGGCTTCAGAACTTCACTGCCGAGTATCGATCTGGTAAACCTCTGCTCCCTTGCTTACAAAATAGATGATATTTTTTAAACTCAACCGGATGAACAGAGATTTTACCACTTACGCTGCCATGTTTTTCATGGAAACCTTGCTGAACAATCCATACCGGACAGTGCACTTTTCCTTCAGGGGTTTCAACTGTTCAGAGGGGATTGTATAGCTAAGTTAGCAGGCAAATAGTAAAAGGGGTTGATTCTGCTGTTACATCAATGCAGGTTGGTGCACCGATATCACAATTCTGAAAATGTTGTGCTGCCCTAACTTATAAGCACTTTTTAGCAACTGTGGAACTTTCTATTTACCTTGTGAGTTTTCCTTGTTTATTTTGATGAATGTGTACATTCTTCCTCAAGTCTTTATAATTATAGCCCAACAACCACTTACGAATCTAATTACAGATATAGAGTAAAATCATCCAGATTCATTTACTATTATTCTATGGGATGTTAACAGAGCTAATCTTACTTATGAACTGCCTAAATTTAAGCAGCACATTACATGTCTTACCAGAGAGGAATATACTGGACTATTGTTACACCATAATAAAAGATGCATATCACTCTGTTACTAGAGCTGCAATGGGTCTTTAGGACCATTGCCTGGTACATATTATTCCTACCTATAAGAAGAAACTTAAATCTGCTAAGCCTGCAGTTAGGTCTATTAAAAGATTAAGCAAAACTAGAAATTACAAGCATGCTTTGTACATATTGGAGCATTTTTGAAACTGCTGTCACTGATATGGAAAGAGCTCACTGATACTTTACCATCCTTTATAAGTTTCTGTGAAAACATACATGTACCCATCACGTCCTATGTAACCTGTAACAATGATAAACCATAGTTTGCAGCCAAAGTTAAACAGCATAGTCTGGGCAAAGAAATTGCCTACAAGAGTGGTGACAAAATTGTGTATAACCAGGCCAAAAACACACTGAAAAGAAATTGGGGCAGCTAAAGGAAATTACTCAATGAGTTCTATTGCAGATTTGAAAGGAGCAGTCTCACATCCCTCAATTGCTCTGATCTTCTTTCAACACATCTATCAATATCATCAACTTCTGTCACTGTGTATCTTTCCTCCTCTGCTATTCAACTTGAATTTAAGATCTTTGAAGAAGAGGTGTATCAGTTATTCCAGAAACAGAAGATCAGGAAAGCTCCAGGACCAGACAATTTTTAGATATGTGCAGCTCAGTTAGCATACATCTTCACTCAGATTATCAACAGATCCCTAGAGCAGTGCATAGCCCCTCCTTGCTTTAAACATTCTACCATTATTCATGTACCAAAGAAACCTAAGATTACAAGTCTGAATGACTACAGACCTGTTGCTGTGATGTCTGTGTTCATGAAATAATTTGAGAGATTAGTGTTAGCCCACTTGAAAGACATTACAGATAAGACCCATTGAAATTTGCTTATTTTGTAAACAGCTTGGTAGATAATGCAGTCAACATGGGACTACATTACATATTGAAACATCTCAACAGTCCAGGGGCTTAGGCAAGGATTCTGTTTGTGGACTTCAGTCCTGCTTTTAATGCCAACATTCCAGAACTCCTCTTGCCTAAACTAACTAAGCTCTCTGTTCCCACTTCCGTCTGTCAATAGATTTTCAATTTCTTAAAATACAGGCAGCAATTAGTTAAGTTAGGTAAATTCACACCCAGCACCTCTACAATCAGCTCCTCAAGGATGTGTGCACTCCCCACTACTCTTCTCCCTTTACACAAATGATTGCAGATAACACCACAGTCATTGAAGATGAGGCTGCTTACAAACATTTAAGTTCTTCAGTTGGCTGTTTTGTGCAGTAAAAACAACTTAGAGCTAAACACGCTTAAAACAGTGGAGTTGATAGTGGACTTTAGGAGGAACACAACAGCACTTCCTCCCCTCACCATCCTGTATAGTAATGTAGCTGCTGTAGAGTCCTTCAGGTTCTTGGGCTTTACCACCTCACAAGACCTAAAGTGGAAGCTTCACATTGATTCTGTACTGAAAAAGGCCCACAAGAGGCTGTAGTTTCTTTGCCAATTGAAGAAGTTCAATCTGTCACAGGAGATGCTAGCTCAGTGTTACACAGCTGTAATTGAATCCTTTCTTTTCACTTCACCAATTGTCTGGTTTGAATCGGCTACTAAATTTGATATCAGAAGATTACAACCAACAGTTCAGGCTGCTGAGAGGATTATTGGCATCCCCCTGCCCTCCCTTCAGGATTTGTACTCTTCCAGAATGAGAAAGAGGGCTAGCAAAACTGTTAGTGACTCATCTTAACCTGGACAAAACATCTTTAATTTGTTGCCTTCTGGAAGACATCTGAGAGCACTGAGTACTAGAACATCTAGGCAAAGGAGCAGCTTTTTTCCACAGGCTATGTTCCTTATGAACAATTAGTATACCTCTATGGTTTTTCTTAGTAGATCACTTCCATTACTAGTGCAGTCCTTCCTGTTGGGCAATTATCTTTGGTAATACAGTCTCTTGTATATATCGCATTTTTTGCACATAAGTGTACTAACTCCCAGAAAATGTTATTCTGAATTAGTAATTGTGTTCTATATTGATCATTGTATCTCTCTTTACATATGTATCTATTGTGATATTGTATAAATAACATGGAAGCTCATTCACCAAGAAAAATCCTGTGTGTGCATGTACACTTGGCAATAAAACTGATTCTGAAATAGTAACCCTAGGTAAGATCAGGAGCATGCACATATGCCAAAAGTGTTTGCAATAATGTATATAGCAATGTTATACATAGTTGCAAACACTGCTGCATGGAATACTACATTCACTATGCTATTCTCTGCTAGATTACAAGTGGAGCGTTAATTTATCAAACACCCATAAATGGGCAAATTCGCCTGTTTACAGACTCACGATAAACAACCAGACATTACAAGTGCTTGCAGTAGCAACTGGCATTCTCAAAATGAATCAGTTCTCTGGTTAATTTTTAAAATTTCCCCTAATTGCCCAAAATTTAAGTGTAGTGTAGCTGTTTAAAATAAACAAAATGGTAGCATTTTTCTTTTTTTTTTTTAAATTCTTTATTTATATCCAGCACTGAACAAAGCAACAAATGGTATATACAACAAAATTCCGCAAAATACAAAAACATAAATTGCTACTCTGAACAGTACTGTATTTTATATTATTCTATATTCCCTTAACTGAGCTACTCCAGACAATTCCTACTTCTCTCTCTCCTCATCTATCCTAATTTTTGGCAAGTTGCCTCACATATTCTTATTTATCAGATAATGATAGTGTTTGCACAAACTAATAACATAGACAAAAAAAAATTCCTTCAGGAGTCTCTGGCGTTTTGTATTCTTTTCCATAGATTAAGTCTTTACAGGGAGTGCAGAATTATTAGGCAAATGAGTATTTTGACCACATCATCCTCTTTATGCATGTTGTCTTACTCCAAGCTGTATAGGCTCGAAAGCCTACTACCAATTAAGCATATTAGGTGATGTGCATCTCTGTAATGAGAAGGGGTGTGGTCTAATGACATAAACACCCTATATCAGGTGTGCATAATTATTAGGCAAATTCCTTTCCTTTGGCAAAATGGGTCAAAAGAAGGACTTGACAGGCTCAGAAAAGTAAAAAATAGTGAGATATCTTGCAGAGGGATGCAGCACTCTTAAAATTGCAAAGCTTCTGAAGCGTGATCATCGAACAATCAAGCGTTTCATTCAAAATAGTCAACAGGGTCGCAAGAAGCGTGTGGAAAAACCAAGGCGCAAAATAACTGCCCATGAACTGAGAAAAGTCAAGCGTGCAGCTGCCAAGATGCCACTTGCCACCAGTTTGGCCATATTTCAGAGCTGCAACATCACTGGAGTGCCCAAAAGCACAAGGTGTGCAATACTCAGAGACATGGCCAAGGTAAGAAAGGCTGAAAGACGACCACCACTGAACAAGACACACAAGCTGAAACGTCAAGACTGGGCCAAGAAATATCTCAAGACTGATTTTTCTAAGGTTTTATGGACTGATGAAATGAGAGTGAGTCTTGATGGGCCAGATGGATGGGCCAGTGGCTGGATTGGTAAAGGGCAGAGAGCTCCAGTCCGACTCAGACGCCAGCAAGGTGGAGGTGGAGTACTGGTTTGGGCTGGTATCATCAAAGATGAGATTGTGGGGCCTTTTCGGGTTGAGGATGGAGTCAAGCTCAACTCCCAGTCCTACTGCCAGTTTCTGGAAGACACCTTCTTCAAGCAGTGGTACAGGAAGAAGTCTGCATCCTTCAAGAAAAACATGATTTTCATGCAGAACAATGCTCCATCACACGCGTCCAAGTACTCCACAGCGTGGCTGGCAAGAAAGGGTATAAAAGAAGAAAATCTAATGACATGGCCTCCTTGTTCACCTGATCTGAACCCCATTGAGAACCTGTGGTCCATCATCAAATGTGAGATTTACAAGGAGGGAAAACAGTACACCTCTCTGAACAGTGTCTGGGAGGCTGTGGTTGCTGCTGCACGCAATGTTGATGGTGAACAGATCAAAACACTGACAGAATCCATGGATGGCAGGCTTTTGAGTGTCCTTGCAAAGAAAGGTGGCTATATTGGTCACTGATTTGTTTTTGTTTTGTTTTTGAATGTCAGAAATGTATATTTGTGAATGTTGAGATGTTATATTGGTTTCACTGGTAAAAATAAATAATTTAAATGGGTATATATTTGTTTTTTGTTAAGTTGCCTAATAATTATGCACAGTAATAGTCACCTACACACACAGATATCCCCCTAAAATAGCTATAACTAAAAACAAACTAAAAACTACTTCCAAAACTATTCAGCTTTGATATTAATGCGTTTTTTGGGTTCATTGAGAACATGGTTATTGTTCAATAATAAAATTAATTCTCAAAAATACAACTTGCCTAATAATTCTGCACTCCCTGTATAGCTCTATTATAAATGAGTCTCTCATTCAACAGTAGGTTTCATTTATCATCCAATTGATTTTCCCCTTCCTCCCCATTCAGGTCTGATTCCTACTTTCTCCTAACCTATTACAAGGCGCTTCCCCAGGGTCCAGTCTCTCCCTCCCGTCTCACTTTGGTCACTGATCTGTTATGTTGTTGATTGGTAAATTAAAAGATGTTCCATCTACCACGCAATTGGGCTTCCAGCACAAATTCTGAGTCTGAGTGGGTACAGAATTTGTCTCTGATGTGCTAAATCTAAGCTGGAAATTAAAGGTTCCCATTTGTTTAGGAAGGGTTTAGTCCTTATTGTGATGTCTCCCTGCGTGTCTACTTGTTCACGGGTCATTTGCTGTTGTAGTTCTATTTTAAGTTGCGTTAGGGTTGGTGGGTCGGGTACAATCCACTTCTTGAGGATTAATTTTCTAGCAAACAGTATGACATTGTGAATAAACGCTCTATGTTTTTTTATATCTGACTGTGTGTGGAGGAATATGACTGTGGGTATGGCCAGCTCTATGTTCCCTCCAGTAACTTTCATTGCCCATCTTTGTGTCATGTTCCAGAATTTTGTAAGTTTTGGACATTGCCATATCATATGAAGTATGTTAGGGTTTGGGTGTGAACATTTTGGGCATAATCCCGAAGCCACCTACGAAACATCTTCGGTGTTATGTATGCGTTATGTAGTAGTTTAGTGTGTGACTCTCGGATGTCATTTGACAGGGATGCTTTTCTCACCTTTAAGACACTATTTTCAATGATTTGGTCTGTAACTGGCTGTTCAATCCGTGCACTCCATATATTCTGGAGTTGGTCTCTGGTGGTCGTGTTAGTCACAGTTTGTAGTGCTTTATATGTATGCGAGATTGAGGTCAGTCCTCCCCTTGTCAGGGTCAGTAGCTTGTAGATTTCGCAATTAATGTCCGGCAAGTCACCCGCTCCCAGAAGGCTCTGTGCATAATGTCTTATCTGCAGGAATGCAAAGTGGTGTTTATTGGGTAAGTTAAAATCTATTTGCAAATCAGCAAATGTTCTGATTGATTTCTGGTCTGGTGTCAGGATCTGTTTGATAGTAGTCAGTCCCCTCGTTTCCCACTGTCTAAAAGGTAAGGTGGTGAAACCTGCCTGAAAGTTTGGGTTTCCTCGCAAGGGTAGATATGTAGTATGTTTGTGTGATATTCCAAAGGCTTTGCAAATTTTCCACCACGCTCTTATAGGTTGGGAGAAGATAGTATTGTGTCTCACTATTCCGTCTAATTGTGTGCGAGTCATATGTGGGAGCATTTTTAAGGACCACGGAGCAATAAGCTCTGTCTCTAATCCACTATTAGTGAAAACATTTCTGTCCAAGAACCAATCCATTACATATTTAGCCAATGCTGCCCAGTTGTAGTGTTCAATATTTGGGAGTCCAAATCCCCCCATTTCTGGTGTGCATGTCATTTTGCGATATCCTATTCTATGTCATTTCCCTTTCCATAAAAAGTGCAGTATTTCTCTGTTTAGTGTCTGGAGGTCTTGTTTGTGTATGAGTTCTGGTAACATTTGTAATGTGTATAGCAGTTTTGGAAACAGAATCATTTTAATTAGTCCCACCCTTCCCGACAGTGTTAGTGGTAACGGTGTCCAGTTTAGTAGTGTATTTCTTTTTTTTTTTTTTTTTTTGTATTTATATTTTTTATTGAGGTTCTCAAAACAAATAACATACATTGGAAATTCAATTTTCTCAGGGAGCATGTTACAATAATATAACAGAAAGAGAAGCATATTAAATAGTAATTTTCATGAAAACTGTGAAATAATTTAGCTCAGCAATGAGTACCATAACAACTCATATTTAACATATCACTGGCACATAGGCTAACCGTGTCTAAGTACGTAAATTATAGGCTTGCGTCTATAACATGACTTGCTCTAACTAACAGTCCCTTAAACTGAATTATGGGAGTAAGACCTCATTTTTATTTATATATTCCACTGCCTGTTTCCTTTCAAGCAAATATGGGCCAGTAGTCTCTGGAGTGTAACATAATATCGGAAACAGTAGATAGAATAGGGGAGGGGATCTTAATAGCCGCTATATTAATATAGATATATAAAAGGTATCTGGGAGGGGTCGATGTAATCTGCGTTCCTTTGTTTAACCAGTAAACAGATTTGAAGGGGGGACGGAGCTATCATTCTAAAAATTGCGATCTCAGGGCAAACTTTATAGGTATATACCTATAGCAAAAAGTTCCTAAAACTAGTCTGCAGGCAGTTATATATCTAAAGGCTATATATATATATATATATATATATATATATATATATATATATGTACAAACATATAAATGAACAGAATTAAATACCAGACCATATCTTGCGTACTTAACAGCAATGTTCTACAGTGTACATATAACACGTTTTCCAGTATAACTTGGGTAACACATTATAAAAATAAATATACAATAGACCATCTCTATCATCTCCTGCTTAAGATGCATGAGAACCAATTTGACTATCTCTCAAATATTTGCACATAAGGCAATAAATTTCAGCAACAAGCAATTAAAACAACATTATATAGTGACTATCAGTAACTAACACTGAGAGTGATAGAAAATATTGTACTCTGGCATTTTCGGAGACAGGATAACTTACGAATACATGACGGTTATACCAGAGAAAAAATATATATATATTATGACATTCATGTCTCGTTTTAATCTAGCAGGGACAAAGGCAATATATATACCGCTGGGGACATACAAGGTTCATTGAATCATGTTACAGTTTCACCCATAGAAGATATAAATTGATAGTAATACCCCTCAGTCTCACCGCCCCGGCCGTAGGCAGCAGACCAATGTGTATATTGAACAAGAAAGCGTATGATGGGTGAATAAGTTGAGTCCAACGATATCATAAAGTCACTATCATTTGTCTCCCCTCTCTATATAAGCACAAAAATATAAACAGTAAAACACTAAGAACCTCAACTATGATAACGCATTATGTAAGCCCTATTAGGTATAGCTGCATGTCTACAACAGCACCCACTGCCACTCCATTTAAATCAACATAAACATATGTGTGACACTTTCACCCACCCTCACTCAGGGGATTCCCAATGGGCTAAAGAATCTATAGCAGTTAATACTAGTAAAGATAAGACAGACCATAGTCGCGTTTCCTAAGGCAGCAAAGGGTGTGTTAACTATGTTATAACTGCGCTGTATTAATATTATACAATTTTACTATAGATAGTATCTAAAGGGGTATTTCCACAGATTATGTAGAACAAGCATTCCACACTGCAGGAGATAAATCTATACCAGCAAGTATAAGATAAATAAAAGATTAACTATATGTAATGTCCATACTGGACTTGTTAGGTGTATAGCAGTAACATATCAATAAGTATAGATCACATGTATAGTAACCATAAAACATACAAACAGGGGGGTATAACATAATAACGATAAAAAAGTTAGATGGAGCAGTACAATAATGTGGCAGTGTATCTCGAGTCCGTGACTGTCACATAACTTTGTGTCTAATGTACAAAATGCAGTCCCAGCTAACCATGTCAAGCTGGATATCACATAAATTCACATCGCAAAGAGATAGTATAATGGTATTAAGCCATTTAACAGCTTGGCATATTGGCCTGAGTACATCACCCTATTCCGGATATCATGATCACAATTGAATGTCCAGCCTTAGTGAGATGGGTGGTCAAAATTGCAAACTGATTGGGATATGTTGCCGAAAGTTCCGGAGTACAGTTCAGCATGAAGTGGAGTTGACTAGTAGGTGTTCGCATGTGAAAAGTTTTCCTGCGCCGCATCTCTTCTCTCGGCCCCAGGGTCTGGCCATATTTTAGAGGTGGCAAATCGTCTCGATAGCATATTTTGTGCGGCAGTGTTATGCTATTATCAGTGGAGGCAACAGGGACCTTGAGGGGCCAGATAGGATCAAAATCTGTAATAACTTCAATCTCTGTCACCGTCACAACTGCCCGAGGTCTATTATTTTCAGCTATCTTAAGGCACGCAGCACATTCTGAGGCCGGCTTCCACATTTGTGTCTCGTGATATGTAGTCTTCAGCACAGGGTCATCAGTATGCATAGCGACCGCTGAAATTAAGTCCCATTTTAATCTCAGAAATTGGCTATTTATAGCGTCCAGCAGTCTGCTTTCGCAACTAGCCAGGCTCTCCACTATCTCCCCACGTGGGACGGAAAATGGCCGTTCCTCGGCAGACTCGGCATACAGCTCCATGGCACGTTCTAATTTCCCTCTGTTGCCAATACAAGTTTCCACCTGAGCTGTCAGCCACAACACTATGATCAAATAAGCGCTGAAATGGTAGAATTTAGACCCAGCCCGAGCGGTCAAATGTGTATATAATTGTGCGACCGCTCAGCTCGGATGTCAGCTCCGCCCCCCCCAGTAGTGTATTTCTTAACTCTTTGAATAGTGGTCGATAGTTATTTCCATACCACTGTTTAGGGTCTCTGGACAAAATGATGCCTAGGTACTTAAATGAATTACTTATGATCTTGAAGTTGTCTTGCAATGGTTCTGCCTGCGTTTTATTCCGCAGCCATAGCAATTCTGATTTGTCTTTATTAATACAATATCCTGAGATTTGGCCAAATTCAGCTATAATGCGCATTAAAATAGGTATGTTCTGTCTGGGGTCTCTTGTGTATAGAATCATGTTGTCTGCGAAAAGGGATATATGTAGAGTTTCTTTGCCTATAGTTAATCCTTCTGTGTTTGTTCTGATTTTAGATGCTAGTGGTTCAAGCACGAGGTCAAAAAGGAGAGGGGAGAGTGGGCATCCCTGCCTCGTACCCCTCATTAGCAGGAATGGTTTCGATGGTTCACCATTAACTAGGATTGCTGCTCGGGGTTCCCTGTAAATGGCATGAGTGGCTGTCATGAAGTCACCCTGTATCCCAAATTTCCCAAGAGTTGTGAATAGGTGGTCCCACAGTATCTTGTCGAACGCTTTTTCGGCGTCTACCAGTAATATACAAGCGTCTCCTTCCCTCCGGTCTTCCTCCTGATTATTTTCCCCCCAGTAATGTGATAGCACTAGTTGCAATTTCCTCATGTTCTTAACTGAAGATCTACCCTTAACAAACCCCGTTTGGTCTACATGTAACAGGTCTGGTAATATTTCCGTCAGTCTGTTGGCCAAAATTTTTGTAAACAGTTTGTAGTCCGAATTGAGTAGTGAAATTGGTCTGTATGAAGATGTCAGTAGTGGGTCTCTGTCCGGTTTGGGTATAACAGTCACATTCGCTTCCGTGAATCTATTTGACATATCTGTCTTCCCTTTCATAATAGTATTGAACATTAGAGTGAGTGTCTCCACCACCTCTCCCTTGACCATTTTATAGAACTCTCCCGGCAGACCATCCGGTCCCGGGGTTTTCTCCAAGGGCAAAGCGTCAATGGCTTTAATAACTTCCAGGGAGCTTATTGGGTTATTTAAGTTTTGTAGCTGTGCCTCCGTTATTTGTGGGAGGGCCATATCTCTCCAAAAATTTTGTTTCACTTCCTCCTCCACCTCTTGGGAGCTATACAATTTAGAGTAGTAATCTATAAATGCTCTATGTATATCTTCTCTTTTCGTTAGTATTGTTCCTTGTCTCTGTATGGCTGTGATAGTGTTAGGTTTCCTAGCTAGCTTGGTGATCTTTGCTAATAATTTACCTGTGCGGTTCCCATATCGGTAGAATTTAGCTTGCATCCGATTTTGGGCTCTGACTGCTGTCTGAATAAGGTGGGCGTCCCTGAGGGTCTTGATGTCTCTGTATTTTATTCTGTTCTGTTCTGTCGGGTGTCTTAAATACTTGTTTCGTGCGTTTAGGAGTTGGCGCAGAAGTAGATCTCCCCCCTCCTTCTACTGATTTTGGTTGTTCTGATTGTGTATGTTGTGATCCCTCCCCTTAATACCGCTTTTGCCGTCTCCCAGAACAGTGAGATGTCATTTAAGTGTTGTACATTAAGGTCTTTATAGACTAACCATTCTCCCACCAAATGTTTACGTAAGTTGAGGTCGTGGTATAGGTGTGTAGGGAATTTCCATCCACACCTCGTTCTCTGGGGGGCGTCAGTGGTGAGATTTAGTGTCACCGGAGAATGATCTGAAATGGTTATGGGATCTATTCTAATGTCCCCTACTCTAGCACATATCTGACTTGAGATTAGGAAATAGTCTATACGAGAGAGTGTGGTTTTAGATGGGTGTGCGCATGTGTAATCTGGTGCCTCTGGATTCCTTTCTCTCCAGACATCTAAAAGGTCTAAGCTATTTCTAAAGTTTTTAAGAATTAAAGTTTCTCTCTTAGATCCTGACCATGATTGGTCTGGCTTTGTGTCGCTATTGGGGTTGCGGAATCTATCCGCTGGTGTCTGTGGTGCTATATTGTAGTCTCCACCCACTATAATAGGTAGGTCTGAAAACTGGATAAGCTTGCTTTGGAGATTAGTTAAAAATTGTCTTTTCTGTATCTGCGGGCCATAAATCCCGCAGAGTATTAGGGATAGTGAATCTATCTTTAGTTTGATAATCAGGTATCTACCCTCCATGTCAGTGATTACTTGTGAGATGTCATAGGTCAGTCCCTTGCGGAACAGCATTGCAATCCCTCTCGCTCTTTTCTTTTCGTATGATGTGTAAAACACTTCTCCCACCCAGCCCTGTTTAAGCTTTTGGTGCTCTATTTGCGAGAGATGTGTTTCTTCTAGTATGGCGATGTCAGTTTTTTCGTGTTTAACTGTCTCAGTATCGCCTTTCTTTTAATGGGGGATGTTATCCCCCCTACATTCCATGTGGTGATTTTCATTTTCCCTGAAGTGAGTATTTTGTGTTATATGGGTATCTCAATTTGTAAAGTTGTGAAATATGGCGTGTTTTATGTGATTAGTGGAGTATTGCGTGATAGACTGTACTTACTGTTCTGTGCAGTGTTGAGAATTTGTCTGTTTTCCCTGAGGAAGCGCCCCGAGAGTTGATGTTATCAATTAATCACTGAAATAGATAATAGATAATAAGCAATCTGGCTAGTAACTAAGAACTTTTTCTGTTTTCTAAACCTGTGTAAAGGGAACAAGTTCAAACAACAAATCACAACAGTATAATGAGTAACAAACAATTTCTCACATCCCCTTCCCCCCCCCCCCACTTGCAAAGGATATAGTTTTGCATGTCTTTTAATTGAAAGAGCTTTACTCTGTCCTTTCTGAGGTCTTGATAACTGTCTCTTTTCTCCTCTTTTGTTTTTTTTAAGTGTCAGCAGGCTGGTTTTCTTGATCTTGTGATTGACGCCGCCTATTTTCTCTCTGTAGATGTAGTTTAAGTTGACTTGGTGACTCAAAGAATAGGGGACCGTTGGCTGTTTGGAGTCTCAGCCTCGCCGGATATAAGAGGGCTGCCACTCTGCCTTGCTCCATAAGTTGCTTGCAGTAGGGTGTAAATTCTTTTCTTCTGGCTGCAACTGTTGCTGAGTAATCTTGAAATAGATATATTCTTCTGCCCTCGTATTCCAATGATGGAGCCCTTCTATAGGCCTGTAAGATCGCCACTTTTGCTCTGAAGTTTAGGTATTTCACCATCACCTGGCGTGGTTGTTGATTATTTTCTCCTTGTTTTCGTGGATCCCCCACTCTATGTGCTCTCTCTACTACGCATGGGAGGCAGGACTGAGGCATATGGAGTAACTTTGGAAGGATGTTTTCTGCGAATTCTATTAACTCTGAACCCGGGACGGATTCCGGGACTCCTACCATTCTTAGGTTGTTTCTTCTCGACCTGTTCTCCAAGTCATCAATCTTTACCCACAACCGATCATTTTGTTGTTGCAGAGCTCGGATGTTGGTTTCCGTTTCTCTTTGACGGGTTTCTCCTTCTGTCACTCTCTGTTCTACCTGCGTTAATCTGCCGTTAAATGATTTAACCTCAGTTGTAAGGGAGTCCATCCCTGTTTGTAACTGCTCAATTTTTGGTAGGAACAGCGCAGATATCTGTGTGACAATGGGATGGGTGTCCATGGAATTAGAAATTGTCAAGGCTTCCGTCTCCATTGAGGTCTGTGGTGTCTCTATATTGCTCTTTTTTTTCTGCATTTTTAAGTCTGCCTGTCATTGTCCCTGTTTTTTTTATGTAGGAGTTATAATACTTTTGCATGCAGCTGTGATATTTTGTCAATTGACTTCGCCAGTGCTGTGATTCCTCTGTGTCTGAGATACCACTATTTACCAGTTTTCCTCTGTAATTTGTCAGACCCCAAAATAGGTTGAATGTAAATTCACTGTGATGCTTGTTAAGCGCTGGGTGGGTAGGGTGGGGGCAGGTCTGAGCCTTCTAGCCTCTCATGATGTGGTAGTCTGTGATGGCTCTTAAGGCTATGTAAGTTTCAATGTCTCAAGGTTTATAGCCCTCCTGTCTCCCATGCAGCTTTACACACTATGTTATTTCACTTTTTACAGATAGCGTTTTCCTGGGGCTGGGGAGTGGTGTGTTTATGAATGATTAGGATTGCTTTTTTGCTTTTATTTTCGGCGCCAATGATTGCTATTGGCCTTATACCAGGCGGGGATATACAGTGTGTTTATTAGTGTTCAAATGTCCTCTAGTTCTCTGAGGGCTGTGTGCGGCAAGCAAGCCAACACTCTTAAGGTGTTATCCTCTATTATTTCCAGGCTTAAAGTACACTAGTGTGCAGTGAGTAAGTGTCCCCCGCTCCTGCCGTCTGCTTGTTTATGCGCGCAACAGTGGGGCAATATGGCGGCGTTCCCGCCGTTAGTGAAATGACTGATTCTGTGTCCCACACTGCGCGGACAAATGTCCGGGTTCGTACCCGCGTTATGGGGTCTTATTACCTCGCTCCTTGTGCTGTCTGGAGCCTCTTTTGATACCCCTGTCTGGCTGATGACCTCGCGGCTGCAGCCGCGACTCACGATCACTCCGATCAAGTTTCTGCTTCTCCAGTAGGGGATTCAGCTGGTAAAATCCCTGCTGACTTATGTCCGGGCAGTGAAAGGTGTCCCTGCCAAGGATGTCAGTTTTTTCTGGGGCAATATGTAGGGTTTTTCCCCATTCAGTAGTTGGAAGCAGCGGAGCTCTTTTCCTCTGCTTCTACTCTCTCCGCCCTCCTACCGGAAGTCCAGCATTTTTCTTTTTAAATAACGGCAAGAAGCTGTTATAAGGGCTTAAAGTGAGTTGTTCTGGAGTGTTAGATAAAAACGGCACTTTTAAAATGCCTTTACATTGCGGTCTATGGGGACTCTGTTATCCCTAGAAATGTATATGTATATGCTTTTACATATATATTTATATGTTAATATCTGTATATACACATATAAACACATATAAACACATAAATATGTATGTATATAAGCATATACATATGTATTTACACTTTGCTGCCCATCGCTGCCTGACCATGTCTGACGGCATGAGAACGAGGCTCCCATTGGAGCCTACGGAAGCACACACTCATGAGCACAAAGCTTTCTTGCAATGCGAATGTGAGGTCTCATTCGCATTGCGTCTAACTTCTAATACCAGCACATAAGCAATATTTTGAGCTCCACTTGTAATTTAGCCCTATATCTTTTACTTTTCTTCATATGTATCAATGTGTTTTAACATAAATTGACTGACATTTTCATGAATTAGCAAACAAAAAAGTCAATAAATGGGCAATAACAGCTTACAAATAATATTTTACACAGAAGTAAATATCAAAGAATGAAAATGATTTATCTGCGTCACTAATTCCAATAATTCACCGCTCTAAATGATCCTTTTTTATATTACAAATGTCATACACAATATAACCTTATCTATCCCACCTTACTTGTATTTATCTTTCTCATAATTCTGTAACGTACAGCTTTTGCTTCTACTACAAATGTCATTACACAATGTATCATTACAGACCACGCTTCTTTCTCATTTATCTGATTGGAATACATGAAAAATGTGTATAATTTTGACCACGTTTTCATGGTTATTAACTGGCGCAACCTATCTGGTAATTGAAACTTTGATCTGTCATTATGTATAAATCATTTCAAAAACACTTGCACTTAATTTGACTAACAAAAAAATATAAAAGATAATTAAAGACAAATTTCATACATGCATAGTATATATTTGCAGTGGAGCACTGTATTACAAAACAGCTGCATACAAAAAAAAAATAATAGTTAAAAGTATTTTAAATTGTCCTATTTAACACGATTTAAACATTTGCAAATCCAGGGAATTTGAGGGATAAGCCCTTGAAAACTTCATTAAGTTCTTTCCTGTGGTTGTTTAAGAATCAGATGTAAAAGAGTGATTGCTGTGACCTGAGAATCACTGTGTAGCACATTAATAGGTCCAGGGCCGACCTTTGGGCAAGGCGAGTGAGGCAGCCGCCTCAGGCCCCGCCGCACGGATTAAAACAACAACATTTTTTTCTTTTGTTCTGACATTTAAAAAAAAATTACGTTTTTTTGGCGCCATTTTTTAATTTTTGGTGCAAATTTTAGCTTCCCTACAAAAACCGTTGAGTAGTACCCTCACTGGTCCCTGTCTGACAGGTCCATACTAGTCTCCTGCTGGTGGTATTCACTTTCCTATAGGTAGAACGGGGGACATGCTCAAATTCCTTGGGACAGGCCTGCCTTAACATGTACCAATTCTTCTTTAGAATTTTGTACACCTGATCACTTATAGTGCTGAAGGTAGTAACAAATGACATCCTATTTGGATGTTGTTCCCTCTGTCTTTCATTGCTCTCACTGAGACTCTCCTGTATTCGGTCAAGCTCCTGTTTTTTATATCCCCTCTTGACAAATTTCATGAGCATCTGCCATGATCTTTTCTGTCTCCTCTCAGAATTAGAAACAATCCTGTTCACCCGAATCAATTGTGATTTCGGGACACTTTGAAATACCCTAGGTGGATGAAAACTATCCCTGTGTAATAGAGTGTTGCGATCCGTAGGCTTTGTGTATAGATCAGTCTCTAAGGTATTATCATTTCTGTACACTAACGTGTCAAGGAACTCAATTTTCTCTGTGTCAGTTTTACAGCTAAATCTAAGGAAGGTGACATCCCCCTCAATATCTTCCTTAAGCTGCATTAATGTTTCTGGGGTGCCCCGCCACAGGATGAACAAGTCATCAATGTAGCGGAACCACCCCAGACAGAATTCCTTGTAGAGACGGTGAGAATACACAAACTTCTCCTCAATTACATCCATTACTAAACAGGCCTAGGATGGAGCCAGATTGGACCCCATCACCGTGCCATTCTTCTGCAAATAGAAGTTATTCTCAAACATAAAAAAAATATTGCTAAGAACAAGTTCTAACAATTCAATCAGGAAATTACATTGAATAGGCACCCCATACACTGTCAACTCCCACTGAGTGGGGGATGACAGTATACAGGGATGTCACATCCCAGGTGGACAATAGTACACCCTCCAAATCATCATATTGTTTGATCTTATCAATAAAGTCCATAGTGTCCTTAATATAGGACTTTCCCTTAGTCACCAGGGGAGAAAAAACCTTATCCAAAAACTGGGCAGTGGGACCCAATTCCAGCCACAATGGGCCATCGTGGGGGATCCACCAGACTCTTATGGATTTTTGGCATAACATAAAACACTGGAATCACCGTGTTTGAGGGTAGTAAAAACTTAGCTAGCTTATGACCTATAATGTCCCTCTGCAGTCCCTTGTTGACTGTGTTTTTCAACACTCATTATTTTCCTGGAGGTATCCCTTTGTAATCTCTCATAAGTAGCCCCATCATTAAATTGTCGATGGACCTTAGCCCTGTATTTACCAGTGTCCATAATGACAAGGGCCGCGCCCTTATCAGCCGGCTTAATTGTGATGTTTTTGTCCTCCTGTAGACATTTAAGTGCCTGTTGTTCCCTTTGAGTAAGATTTATATTACCACCCTTTTTATTCTTATGAGAAAGGATTTTAAATTCACTCTCCACCAATTTGATGAAAGTCTCCACTGCTGGATTATCTGTTGGGGGATTAAAGTAGCTTTTTTTACATAACCCCAGAGGTGTGTGTAAATACCCTATCAGGGCTGTTGAAAAAGGTCTTAAGCCTAAGTAAACTAAAAAAAACAGGTGAGGTCAACCAGTGTAGCAAATGCATCAGGGTATTCAGTGGGGCAAAAGGATAACCCCTTACTTAACAAAGATATCTCATCTGTTGAAAGTTCTTTAGTTGAAAGGTTAACTATATTTACCTCCTCCTCCTCTGGTTGGTCTATGCTCTCGTACCCATCCGGGTCCGCCGACGTTTCTTCTTGTGGTTGTTGAACCCCCCTCTAAAAAAGAGAACGTCGATGTAGCATCTGTACATTGATTCATGCCAGTCATCGCATTATCAGACCCTGTGGAGGATCCCGTATCTGAGTCAGCATTCTGTCTGGAACCTGTGTAAGGCCTGCGGGCATAGGTATTACCTGGTCGTCTCCTGCCTCGATTCCAGCGGTATACACTTCCGGGCATGTGTAATATAGCAATGCTAAGTCTGGAAACTACACTTACACTTCTAACAGGAATTGGGAGACCCACAATTATCAGAGGTAAACTACAGGAAAAAGTGGACAAAATCAATAAAATCAAATGCATTTTTGCAACACATAATTAAACATTTTATACTAAAATCTCAATTATGCAATTTTTCAGCTTTTTTGGGAGTGGAAAAAAAAAAAAGAAATGGATGATGCTGCTAACCAAATACATAGGTCACTTGCTTAAAGCGACATAATACCCAAACGCTGAAGCTCTTGAAAACGATGTAGCATAGTTGAAGAAAGCATGGAAAATGTCACTTGAACATCTCTTTGTAAAAAAAGGAAGGTTTTACTTCAAAATTTACTCAGCAGTCACATTCCATTGTAAAGGGACTTTAAGCAGCCAAACGGGATGCTAATCCCAAGACTTGCAAGGGAGCATGCATCTGGAATATGCATGTTATTTTCCTGCTCAGTTTAACAAAGTTTACAATGAAATTTTGTGAGATTTCAGTAAAATCTCATGAAATCATAGTATAGCAATGCATGACCTCAGCACTGCTGATGCTAATTGGCTATCATTTTTTTTCCAAGGACAGTAGCTGTAAGATAGCTGTTCATTGAGCACTTACTATTGTGAGATGAAGAAATTATGATGTATGTTCATGTGATATTTCCTGTCAACTTTTTATAGTTATACTGCATCACTTTCAAGCAGTGGCGTATTTAGGTTTTGTGCTGCCCTTGGCACTCAACATTCTGCTGCCCCCCTCCCCAAGGTTTTAGGCTTTTTTTTGGCTATGACATATTATGCTCATGGAGTAACCTGAATGAAAGCCAACAGAACTAAAGGGAATAGCTAGCTATATAAATAAAATGTTCAGTTACCGCTAAACTGTAAGCTACATGGGCACTCTCTAATGTAAGCTCCTTGAGAAAAGTCTCCCATTATATTCCTGTTTAATCCTTCTAAAATAACTAACGGCTAGATTTAGAGTTGGGCAGTAGCCGTCAAAACCAGCGTTAGAGGCTCCTAACGCTGGTTTTTACCGCCCTCTGGTATTTGGAGTGAGTCAGGAAAGGGTCTAACGCTCACTTTGCAGCCGCGACTTTTCCATACCGCAGATCCCCCTACGCCATTTGCGTATCCTATCTTTTCAATGGGATCTTTCTAACGCCGGTATTTAGAGTCGTGGCTGAAGTGAGCGTTAGAAATCTAACGACAAAACTCCAGCCGCAGAAAAAAGTCAGTAGTTAAGAGCTTTCTGGGCTAACGCCGGTTCAAAAACCTCTTAACTACTGTGCTCTAAAGTACACTAACACCCATAAACTACCTATGTACCCCTAAACCGAGGACCCCCCACATCGCCGCCACTCTATTAAAAATGTTTAACCCCTAATCTGCCGACCGCACGCCGCTGCCACCTACGTTATCCCTATCAACCCCTAATCTGCTGCCCCTAACACCGCCGACCCCTATATTATATTTATTAACCCCTAATCTGCCCCCCTCAACGTCGCCTCCACCTGCCTACACTTATTAACCCCTAATCTGCCGACCGCACGCCGCTGCCACCTACGTTATCCCTATGAACCCCTAATCTGCTGCCCCTAACACCGCCAACCCCTATATTATATTTATTAACCCCTAATCTGCCTCCCTCAACGTCGTCTCCACCTGCCTACACTTATTAACCCCTAATCTGCTGACCGGACCGCGCCGCTATTATAATAAAGTTATTAACCCCTAATCCGCCTCACTCCCGCCTCAATAACCCTATAATAAATAGTATTAACCCCTAATCTGCCCTCCCTAACATCGCCGACACCTAATTCAAGCATTAACCCCTAATCTGCTGACTGGAGCTCACCGCTACTATAATAAATTTTTTAATCCCTAAAGCTAATTCTAACCCTAAACCTAACACCCCCTAACTTATATATAATTTAAATCTAACGAAATAAATTAACTCTTATTAAACAAATTATTCCTATTTAAAGCTAAATACATACCTGTAAAATAAACCCTAATATAGCTACAATATAAATTATAATTATATTGTAGCTATTTTAGGATTTATATTTATTTTACAGGTAACTTTGTAATTATTTTAACCAGGTACAATAGCTATTAAATAGTTAATAACTATTTAATAGCTAAAATAGTTAAAATAATTACAAAATTACCTGTAAAATAAATCCGAACCTAAGTTACAATTAAACCTAACACTACACTATCAATAAATAAATTAAATAAACTACCTACAAATAAATTCAATTAAACCTAACACTACACTATCAATAAATTGATTAAATAAACTACCTACAAATAAATACAATTAAACCTAACACTACACTATCAATAAATTAATTAAATAAAACACCTACAAATAACTACAATGAAATAAACTAACTAAAGTACAAAAAATAAAAAAGAACTAAGTTACAAAAAATAAAAAAATATTTGCAAACATTAGAAAAATATTACAACAATTTTAAACTAATTACACCTACTCTAAGCCCCCTAATAAAATAACAAAGCCCCCCCCAAAATAAAAAAAATGCCCTACCCTATTCTAAAATTAAAAAAGTTCAAAGCTCTTTTACCTTACCAGCCCTGAAAAGGGCCCTTTGCGGGGCATGCCCCAAAGAATTTGCCTGTTAAAAAAAAACATACAATACCCCCCCAAACATTACAACCCACCACCCACATACCCCAAATCTAACCCAAACCCCCCTTAACTAAACCTAACACTAAGCCCCTGAAGATCTCCCTACCTTGTCTTCACCTCACCGGGTTCAGCGATTGGTCCAGAAGAGGGTCCGAAGTCTTGATCCAAGCGGCGGCTGAAGAACTCCATCATCGGGCTGAAGTCGGAAGTTCATCATCGGGATGAAGTCTTCTATCAAGCCGCATCTTCAATCTTCTTTCTTCCGGAGTGGAGCCATCTTCTTCCCAGCCGACGCGGATCCAACCTCTTCAAGCGACGCCTACTCGCCGAATGACGGTTCCTTTAAATTACGTCATCCAAGATGGCGTCCCTCGAATTCCGATTGGCTGATAGGATTCTATCAGCCAATCAGAATTAAGGTAGGAATATTCTGATTGGCTGATGGAATCAGCCAATCAGATTCAAGTTCAATCCGATTGGCTGATTGGATCAGCCAATCAGATTGAGCTCGCATTCTATTGGCTGATCGGAACAGCCAATAGAATGCGAGCTCAATCTGATTGGCTGATTGGATCAGCCAAACAGATTGAACTTGAATCTGATTGGCTGATTCCATCAGCCAATCAGAATATTCCTACCTTAATTCCGATTGGCCGATAGAATCAATCAATTCCGATTGGCCGATAGAATGCGAGCTCAATCTGATTGGCTGATTGGATCAGCCAAACAGATTGAACTTGAATCTGATTGGCTGATTCCATCAGCCAATCAGAATTCGAGGGACGCCATCTTGGATGACGTCATTTAAAGGAACCGTCATTCGGCGAGTAGGCGTCGCTTGAAGAGGTTGGATCCGCGTCGGCTGGGAAGAAGATGGCTCCGCTCTGGAAGAAAGAAGATTGAAGATGCGGCTTGATAGAAGACTTCATCCCGATGATGGACTTCCGACTTCAGCCCGATGATGGAGTTCTTCAGCCGCCACTTGGATCAAGACTTCGGACCCTCTTCTGGACCGATCGCTGAACCCGGTGAGGTGAAGACAAGGTAGGTAGATCTTCAGGGGCTTAGTGTTAGGTTTATTTAAGGGGGGTTTGGGTTAGATTAGGGGTATGTGGGTGGTGGGTTGTAATGTTGGGGGGGGGTATTGTATGTTTTTTTTTTACAGGCAAAAGAGCTGAATTCTTTGGGGCATGCCCCGCAAAGGGCCCTTTTCAGGCCTGGTAAGGTAAAAGAGCTTAGAACTTTTTTAATTTTAGAATAGGGTAGGGCATTTTTTTATTTTGGGGGGCTTTGTTATTTTATTAGGGGGCTTAGAGTAGGTGTAATTAGTTTAAAATTGTTGTAATATTTTTCTAATGTTTGTAAATATCTTTTTATTTTTTGTAACTTAGTTCTTTTTTATTTTTTGTACACGTAGCTAACGCACCCCTTTGGCCGCAGAACTCTAAATCTAGCCGTTAGCTTCCTACAAATATAGCCAAAAAATGTGCTGCCCCCCCTCCAATCTGCTGCCCTAGGCAAGTGCCTTGTTTGCCTAGGCCAAAATACGCCACTGCTTTCAAGTGATTTAGCATATAAGTATTATATCCCTTTAATCAATTAAAATCATAACAATAATAATATGCACTTTTACACTAATAAAAATTAGCACAATTATTAATTCCAGTGAATTTTTAGCATTTTTGCTATCACTCTATTTAAACAGAAAATAGAGCCACTGCTTTTTTTGTTTTTTTTTGTTTATCTATAAACTATGGCCTAGATTACCAGTTTTGCGTTAGAATCTGTGCGGTGCTAACGAGCAGTTTTGTCTCACCGCTCACTTACCTGCATCGCTGGTATTACGAGTTTTCAGAAACCCATCGTTAAAAGACAAGAAGTGAGCGTTGAGCAAAATTTTTCTCATTACCTCACTCTAATACCAGCACTGCTTAAGTCGATTTCCCCATAGGAATCAACGGGGAGAGCCGGCTGAGAAAAATTCTAACACCTTAGGTTAGGTTAGGTTTTATTTTACAGGTAAATTTGTATTTATTTTAGCTAGGTAGTTATTAAATAGTTAATAACTATTTAATAGCTATTCTACCTAGTTAAAATAAATACAAACTTGCCTGTAAAATAAAAATAAACCCTAAGCTAGATACAATGTAACTATTAGTTATATTGTAGCTAGCTTAGGGTTTATTTTATAGATAAATATTTAGTTTTAAATAGGAATAATTTAGTTAATGATAGTAATATTTATTTAGATTTATTGTAATTATATTTAAGTTAGGGGGTGTTAGGGTAAGGGTTAGACTTAGGTTTCGGGGTTAATAACTTTAATATAGTGGCAGCGACTTTGGGGGCGGCAGATTAGGGGTTAATAAATGTAGGTAGGTTGCGGTGACATTGGGGTCGGCAGATTATGGGTTAATAAATAGTATGTAGGTGTCGGCGATGTTGAGGCAGCAGATTAGGGGTTAATACATATAATGTAGGTGGCGGTGTTGTCCGGAGTGGCAGATTAGGGGTTAAAATTTGTATTATAGTGTTTGCGATGTGGGAGGGCCTTGGTTTAGGGGTTAATAGGTAGTTTATGTGTGTTAGTGTACTTTTTAGCACTTTAGTTATGAGTTTTATGTTACGGCGTTGTACCATAAAACTCATAACTACTGACTTTTAAATGCGTTAGGACTCTTGACAGGGTAGGGTATACTGCTCACTTTTTGGCCTCCCAGGACAGACTCGTAATACCAGCGCTATGGAAGTCCCATAGAAAAAAGGCTTTACAAAGTTTACGTAAGTCGTTTTGCGCGAAGGCCAAAGAAGTGTGCGGTGACCCTAAACCGTCAAGACTCGTAATACCAGCGGGCGTAAAAAAGCAGAGTTAGGACCTCTTAACGCTGCTTTTTTACCCTAATGCACAACTCGTAATCTAGCCGTATATTTTGTTATATTTGATGCAACTATTTGGCTGCCAAATGCAAATAACTTTTTCACAACATTTGGGTTTCTCACTGAAATTATTTACACACACTACTGCAGTAATAAAATTTTTGGCAACTAGAAAGCTGCTAATTGCAGCTGTGCATCACACTTCTGAAATTTCCAGCAGTGAAGGGGTAATCAGTTAGCTTGTATAGTTAATTTATAGCTTGTATAGTGTAGAGATTACCCTCCCACTTGACAACTCCCAGCCCCTGATCCAGACTTGATCCCTCCCAAAACACCTCTTCTCCTTCCCCCCATGGTCACCACCATCTTAGTTACTGGCAGACAGTCTACAAGTATGCAGTTTTTTAAAAAAAATATATGTATTTTTTGCTTATTTATGTAGCATAGGGTCCCCCTCCTCCCTCCAGGTGAGATTTTGTTCAATAGTGTAGAGCCCCATTCCTCTTTCACTCTGGCCTCACATTTTTCTGTAGTGTAGGGGACCCTGCCCCTCTCTCCCACCTCCTCTGCTGGGCCGATCAATCCGCCTCCGTCCTACCACTCTAACTCTGCACCAACGATGATTGCTACAGAGAGTGACGCAGACAGTGTCACTCTTTGTAATGATTGACAATCTGCCTTCCTATGATAAGGGAGCACAGGGACCGCAGCATGTGCTTCTATGTTGGAACTAGGTACTATGTCAATACAATATGCTGGGCAAAATAGTGTGTAACGTAATACCTAGTTTCAAATGGTTCAAGGGTTGATCCAACAAATATGATATACCCACTTTATCTATTATGCCCTGTAGAAATATTTTAATTAGACTTACATATCTCTATTTTTAGAGCCAAACATGTTAATTGAACACATGCTACCTACTACCATCACTAAATATTATTAAAATGAATTATTCAACAGGTGCTTTAGCTTTGATGTAAATGATTAGCCTGACCATTTGTTGTTTATTGCGTTTCTTAATTTTCACTATTGATAAAGCAAGATTAAAAAGGAAAATATTAGGTATGTGCATTTGTTTCATTACCAAATGCATAATGAAAATAAAAAATATTTGTTTAGTTTTCACAAAACAAATATCCAAATGAATGCATAAACTAAATTAAAAAAAAATACTGACACATTCATCAGAATCTTTTAATCATTTTCTTGAAATTACCTGCAAGGGTTAAAAAAACTTACCTCTAGCGTGCAGGAGAGTCGTGCAAATCTTGAGCCTTCTTTTAGAGCCCAGGGCATGCCAAAAAGATCCAATCACCTGAGTTAAATGAGAAGCCTCCTATTAGTGTAGCCCAGGGCTCTAAGAAGAAGTATCGGTATTAGAGTGACTCTCCGGTGCACTAGAGGTAAGTATTAGTGCTACAGGTGAACGTTTTCACCTGTACCAAAAGAACATATAAATATGTTTAACGAAAGCAAATGTTCCACAAATATTCAGTATTCATCTGATTTTAAACAAAACGCATACCGAATAGTGCAGGAGACAAATATTCGGGGAAACTAATTTCCCTGATTATTCGTTCTAAACCAAATTTTTTGGCTTTGCACATGTCTAGAAAATATATATTTTTTTTCTTTTTTTAGCTTTTACCTTCATACTTGAGGACTATTATTGGATGAGGCATTTTAAAATTGTGAATCTTGGAAAAACACACTGGAGCTATTAATCAGTGTTTAAAGATTATTATCAGTAGACAACACTATGCCAGGCACCACCAGTCAGAGATTCCTTCCCATCCCTACCTCCTGGCCACTAATCAGTGTAAGGATATGAACCCAAATAGCAGAGCAAGCAGCAGGATACAGAGAAATAGTTAAACAGTCAAAGGTCAAAACCAGGCAGACAGCATCAGACAAAATCACCAGGCAGAGAATAGTGAGCCACAGTCCTCATCAGAAACCACAGAGCAGCAAGGTATCAGAGGGCAAGCCAAAAGAAGGGTCAGTAATTAATCCAAGGTCAAATTCCAGTAGAATAGCAACAGCAGGCACAGCCAGAGATAACTCTATGGGGCCCATTTATTAAGCTCTGTATGGAGGTTGAGGTCCCGTGTTTCTGGCGAGCCTTCAGGCTCACCAGAAACACCAGTTATGAAGCAGCGGTCTAAAGACTGCTGCTCCATAACCTGTCCGTCTGCTCTGAGGAGGCGGACAGACATTGCCGCAATTCAAGCCAATCGAATACGATCAAGTTGATTGACACCCCCTGCTAGCGGCCGGGCACTGCAGGGGCAGTGTTGCACAGCAGTTCACAAGAGCTGCTGGTACAATGCTCAATGCAGAGAGTGCATTGCTCTCCGCATTCAGTGATGTCTGTAGGATATGATCCGCTGATCAAATCATGTTGGACAGACACATAATAAATAGGCCCTTAAAATTGTGCAAATAAAACAGTTAGTGTTGAGTTTATATACACTGGTAATAATTGCAGATAGCCCTCAGCTGCAGATAGGTGGTTCCAGAGAGAACAACAAAACACAATTTTTAGTTATAATATTTAAAAACATCTACTGCATGATATCGCTAGTAGCACACAGGTTAAGCAACTGCCTAGCAAGCTGAGGACCCCGGTTTGCCTCCGGGCATGACATCCTATTGTCTGTAGAATACCTAGAACTATGATGCTATCGGAAAAATGGCTGTGCACCATAAAAGCAACCATGTCACAATTAACAATGGAAAAAATTACAAGTCGGGCGGTATGTGTTTTCCGTTTTTGATATGGTCTTTTCGAAATCAATTTTCATTGCGCAGATATTACAAGTCTTGAAAAATCATGACTGTGCGCACACAATTGCCTTTTACGCAACTTAAGTTAACAGTTTTTCGAAGCATAACATTTTCACGAAATACTTCAAAAATACATTACAAAGTACAGTTACACTCATAGTGTAACACTGTCTATTAAAAAAATATTTTAAAAATATATTGCACTCAAAAGTTATAAGGGCTCAAAGATAGGAGATCTCGAGAGTTAGAAAAAAAATATATAAATATGTTTAACTATGGCGATAATGAAAAGATTTTACTTTACAATCTTATGTACATTAAACAATATCTCAGATAGATTTTCAAAGAGATATTCAAATATAGATCTCGAGATATCTAGACATATATATATATATATATATATATATTCATATACATACATCACTTTAAATAGATATATCAGTCCAAAAAAAATCATATATATACAGAGAAATATTTATTAAGAAATAAATAGAACATATTCGTTAACAAACACTCTTGCAATATGAAATATTTGCATTTTCATGTTTACTTTTCGAGGAGAATATATCATGGGCTTTGAGCAATAGATAATTATTTTTATTTTTTTTCTATTTGTCTTCTCTATTGTCTTTTATTGGGGAATACGTGAACGCACGCGTGATCTTGGTTTTTGGATTATGCGGGTTAACGCATGCAAAATAAGTTATTTTGCAACTTGCAATACCTGCGCAACCCCAAAATGCAAAAAAACCTTAACGCACGCAGTGTTTTCACAATTGCAATAAACAGATTTGCTGCACGACTTGTAATCTTGCCCAATGGAGGGTTGTCCACAGCATTTAAGCTTCTTAAAAGTTGAGTTACTTTAGCAGTGTTGCAGCTCCTAAGCAATAGCAAAAACTATTATTTTCTATTGGAGACACTAGAAATGAGAGATAAACCTATGGAACAAATACTTAATGTGGTAATCCTAACAGATTTGCAGACACATCAACTATGGGTTACCACCTTACTGTGGGGTTTCATTGGCTTTAATAACAGTAAATATAGCCAAGCATTACTTACTAATACCCCCTAGCATGTAACATTGTATTCTTCAACACCTAATATATAATATATACTTCTCAGTGCTAGTATTTTTTTGGAAATAATGTATTTTGCTACTAAGGTGAATATTTTTCTTTCTTTCTGACACAGTATAAAAGCACCTCTATCTGCATACATGCTTTGGACCTCACTGTGCTCAACTAGAGATTCTAGATCACAGGAGGTCAGGTGGACATGTGGGAGTCACCTGGCCAAATTTGAATGCCAAATTTATTTTGTGTTAAATGTTCATATATCTCCATAGCTAATTATTTATTAGGTAGTAATTATCCTTTAATTATCTCTTTATAAAATTAATTATAATACTTTGTGTTTCTGGTCATTTCTCCTATCCATCTCAGATTCTAAAAGAACAGGTTTTATTATTTTTCATCTATAAAAAATGAACGGAAATATATGAAATCATTTCAAACAAGCTAAAGACAAAATAAATGAGCTAGAATAGTTTAGCTTTATTATATAGACAATATAATATATAACAATGACAATCTCTTGTGCAGCCTAAAATCTATTAATATAATGATAAAGAAGAGCAAACTTTACATATGTGTTTTTATCTAATTAATATGTATCTTATTTGCATTCATTATGATTACACTGAATTGTTATTTTTATATTTTATTAATTTTTGTAAGTATCCATTGTATTCATTTTTACATAGATTTGGTTAACAAGTTTAGCATGCTAATGTAAGTCTTGCCACTGGATGGCAATAGCCGACCAGCTGACTGTTCTTCACACCATATGTTACAATGCACAACACAAGCCTTTCAAAACATTTTTATTAATTCCAATGCAACAATTGTGTAAGAAACACCAATATGCTAAACACATGATGTATTTATTGACAGGGACATTCCAGTCAAAATTGAAATACACATAGATGAATTACATATTTGAATAGAAACATATTTACAATACACATTTATTGGCACTTGCATGTGAATCATAGCTAGATATTCTCAGTGCAGCAGACTTTTAAATACTACAGCTGCTCAGAAAGCCTGGGGCTTGTATCATGTCAGCAATGATGTAAACTGAGTCATTACTAGATTATACGAGTACCTTGGGCTCTCTGTGCAAGTGCTGAGTTAAAATGTTGGTGCATGGCGCAAACTTAAATGCACTGTTAAACTGCTGTAGCTTTTACTAGAAGCATTTGTGGTAGTACATGTATATTGCAAAAATGCTTTTATTCAATATTCAAATGTACTCCAGTGCATTCCAGTTTTGGCTGGAATGTCCCGTCCCTTTAAATTCATTTTTTAAAGACCCCTATATTTACAGGTAAGAATCATAGGTGGGCTAATTCTTATAGGTGTGTGAAATTTGACTTGATGGCAAGTGTAGTAAAAATGGCAGGTGCTTTTATTGTACATTATTAAATCAGGTTAAAATAAAACCTTCCCAAGAACTGGAAGAAATAATTGTGTCAAAAGTGCTTTGGTTTTCACTTACAAGTGACATGATTTACTGATGATTTACTGATCAAGTGACATGATTTACTGATGATTTACTAATCAAGTGACATGATTTGCTGATGATTTACTGATCAAGTGACATGATTTGCTGATGATTTACTGATCAAGTGACATGATTTACTGATGATTTACTGATCAAGTGACATGATTTACTGATGATTTACTGATCAAGTGACATGATTTACTGATGATTTACTGATCGAGTGACATGATTTACTGATGATTTACTGATCAAGTGACCTGATTTGCTGATGATTTACTGATCAAGTGACATGATTTACTGAGGATTTACTGATCAAGTGACATGATTTACTGGTGATTTACTGATCGAGTGACATGATTTACTGATGATTTACTAATCAAGTGACATGATTTACTGATGATTTACTGATCAAGTGACATGATTTACTGATGATTTACTGATCAAGTGACATGATTTGCTGATGATTTACTGATCGAGTGACATGATTTACTGATGATTTACTGATCAAGTGACCTGATTTGCTGATGATTTACTGATCAATTGACATGATTTACTGAGGATTTACTGATCAAGTGACATGATTTACTGATGATTTACTGATCAAGTGACATGATTTACTGGTGATTTACTGATCGAGTGACATGATTTACTGATGATTTACTAATCAAGTGACATGATTTACTGATGATTTACTGATCAAGTGACATGATTTGCTGATGATTTACTGATCGAGTGACATGATTTTCTGATGATTTACTAATCAAGTAACATGATTTACTGATGATTTACTGATCGAGTGACATGATTTACTGATGATTTACTGATCAAGTGACCTGATTTACTGATGATTTACTATTCAAGTGACATGATTTACTGATGATTTACTGATCAAGTGACATGATTTACTGATGATTTACTGATCAAGTGACATGATTTACTGATGATTTACTGATCAAGTGACATGATTTACTGATGATTTACTGATCAAGTGACATGATTTACTGATGATTTACTGATCAAGTGACCTGATTTGCTGATGATTTACTGATCAAGTGACATGATTTACTGATGATTTACTGATCAAGTGACATGATTTACTGATGATTTACTGATCAAGTGACATGATTTACTGATCAAGTGACATGATTTACTGGTGATTTACTGATCAAGTGACATGATTTGCTGATAATTTACTGATTAAGTGACATGATTTACTGATAATTTACTGATCAAGTGACATGATTTGCTGATAATTTACTGATTAAGTGACAAGATTTACTGATCGCAACCCCAACTGCACTTACTGCTGGATATAACGCGGTTGGCATTGTGGGGACATCACCAAGCTCTAGAAACCTATGAATGCTGGGCTGTTGCTCGGAGTTTAAAGGGACATAAAACACAATTTTTTTTCTACCATGATTAAGATAAAACATACAATTTTAACCCAATTTACTTTTGTTATCAAATTTTCTTCGTTTTCTTGTAGTCCTTTGTTGAAAGCAGTAAAGTAAGCTTATGAGTGTGCACATGTCTGCAGCTCTACATTATACATTAGCAGGAGCACTAGATGGCAGCACTATTTCCTAGGTACCCATTCAACAAAGAATAACATGAGAAGAAAGCAAATTTGATAATAGAAGTAAATTGGAAGCTTTTTAAAAATTGTATTCTCTCTGAATTTTTGGGGGTTTTAATGTCCCTTTATGGGAGTCGGAGGGGCTCAGTATAAAAAAAACACTTGTTCATGCTCTTTTAATCCCTGTACCAGTGATGGCAAACCTTGGCACTCCGGATGTTTCAGAACTGCATTTCCCATGATGCTTAACTGGACTTCAGAGTGCCTAAGCATCATGGGAAATCTAGTTCTGAAACATCTGGAGTGCTAAGGTTCGCCATCACTGCCCTATACAAACCCAAGACTGTTGGAAAGGCACTTGTATATTGTGTATGTCTTGGGGGTATACAGTTTAAGCAAAATAAAAAATAAATAAAAAATAAATACACATTTTTTAATGATGAGGGTCTCTAGGAACTTGGCACCAGAAAGCCCCAGAGACCCCCAAGACACCTATTTAAATTTTAATAAGCAGATGTTCTCTATGTTCTTAGTGGTCACTAGGTGTAAATAAATGTTCATTTGTTTGTGTAGATGAACATGGGAGTCCCTATGTGAAGATCAATATTTTATACAGATACCTAAAGTCCCAATTTATCTAATTCCTTTTACTATAGAGTTTACAATTATTATTATTATTTTTTTTTTATTTCAATAAAAATATGCATTTTTTCACACTTCTTGTTCTAGATTTCACGTCATGATATAAAAATACAATAATAGTATAACTTCAATCTTCTGCATCTGCTGAAACAAACAAACAAGCTATAATATGTGTGATTTTCTCTATGAATTTAAATGTGAGCAGCATCCTAAAACTCTAAAACAGGTCAACACATGGATGTGAAATCACTCATCTGTTAAAGGGTTAAAAAGAAACTTTTTCACTTAAAAATGGTGTATTGTTTGGTGTATCGGTTATGGTGTTGGCTGATTGACAGTCATTATCATTTGTTAATGGTGTCGTCATTGGGAAATGGAGATCAAATGTCCTGGAAGTTGACAAACCTAACTGTGATCACTGATTGTGGCCACTTTGATTTTAAAAAAAAAGTGGACAATCCCATTTTTCCAATGCCAAATAGGAAAATACTAAAGATTGGAATTTACCCTTTAGATTGTAAGTTTTTGAGCCTCTCAAATGTAGCTCACTTTGTATAATATTTAATCTACATCTGATTGTGCTCAAGCGCAGGGCACTCCTCTACGCTTGTTTTTGTTTGTCAATGTAAGTGTAGTACTGTATATTGTATAGTATTACCTAGGACCAGATTAAGAATGGAGCGCTATTTAGTTGGGCTTTCGTTAGGTTGCGCTCGTATTACAATTTGAAAGTAAACAGTTATCGCGCTCTTGCTAACCCGATAACATATTCCCCATAGAAGTCAATGGAGAAAAAAAGTGGAAAGAAATACCCCACTCACGCGCTAACCCGAACTCATGTTCTCAAGGGTGCTAACCCGACATGAAGAGATCTCTATGTTAAAGCCTTTTGCCTGCCTTTTTTTTACCCGATACCTCATATCTTTGGGCACTTATAATATTTGTTGTGTGATATTTTTATTTTTTTATTAGATGGTGTTATTATAAGTGTAACTATACTTTGTAATGTATTTTGTGACACTTTTTTGTTTCACGAAACAGTAAACCACAACTTTAAGTACACGTTAACCCAACGAGCTTTAATTTGAATTGTGATCCTATTTAATTTCAACTTGTAAACAAGGGCAATGATCGGGAAAACCGATATCGCCTGTGTGCAAACGTTTGCACTCCACTCGTAATCTGGCCCATAATAATTGTAAGTTTTTAATGTATTGTACCCTTATGACTGTAACGTACCTTTGTATAACACTGCATAAAATACTGGTGCTTTATAAATAAATTATAATAATGATAATAATAATTGTTACAAACACTGCTGCTGTAGAGTGCTAGACACCTGCTGGCTCCTGAGTTTCGAAGCTTACTCTTCAACAAATGATAACAACACTTTTTGTTTGATATTTTTTTATACAGATATTTCCTTGTACTGAAATTTAGAAATTCTGTGCATAAAATAATCTATGGTGGAAGTTGAGAGCCACTCTTGGCAAGATAAAAAATTACTGAGTTTTCATAGCGTTTATGATCTTCCGAAAAATAATACCATATTAATGAAAAAGCACTATTTATAGATGCTTAAATATTTTTTGTGTGAAGTTTTTAAGATGTTTTGATTTTTAAATGAACATGTAGTGACTGTGGCTACCACTGGGCCCTAAGGACTAAATGCTGATAAGATAAGAAATCCAACTGCTTTATTGGTGAACAATGGAATATCACCTGTAGTTACAATACTTCCTTAACCCCTTAATGACCACAATGTACTCTGTATGTCACTGGTCGTTAAGGGTTTTTTCAGGACATAATAGCACAAGTCTAGCAAGAACACGCTATTAATGCCCTCCCTCCAGCAGGCTTTGTGGAATAGAGCAGTCTCAACACTGGTGGCAAGACCGCGCTATAAAACAATCACGTCCCAAAAAAAGGCCAGCGACATACAGGGTACGTCGATGGTCCTTAATGGGTTAAACATGCTCTGGAGACTGCACTACCTCAATCCTTTTCTTGCCAGAGCCCCGGGTACGTGAACATCAGGCTTAACATTATCGGTTCCCATGATCTGCACTAACTTTCGATTAGGTTAGCGCATTAAGCTAAGTATTATCCACTTAACAAAATTATTGAAAACAAATGAATAATGACGATTTTTCATATTACAAGTTGAAGACTGGTTTAGCGCAAGTGAAGACCTCACCATTTTGGGTTAGCGGGTGTGAAAACCTCACGTAAAGAGTTAAGGCTAAAAAAAGCTCTACTAAACATAGCAAAAAAACCATTAAAATAAAGTACTATAATAATACACTATTTGACCCCATTTTTTATTAAAAATTAAAAAAACTTTTTAAATAATGATTACAAGGTATATGATAAGGTTTTTGACTGGAAAAGACTATAATGTGTATATACATGTCTCAATATGTGTATGGGTGTATATATATATGCATGCTCCAGTGTGGGATCCAGCACTCACTTTTATACAAAGCCTGCAACCGCCGGGGTGCAGTTCAAAACCTCAAATCCAATAAACCTCTTCAGGAACAGCACTCTCCGTTTCTGTAAATTACTTTATTAGTTAACGTTTTTGGGGTTTCCCCCATCCTCAGATTAAAAGTATACTTTTAGTCTGAGGACAGGGGAAACCCCGAAAACGCTAACTAAAAAAGTAACTTACAGAAACGGAGAGTGCTGTTCCTGAAGAGGTTTTTATATATATATATATATTATACATAGTAACATAGTAAATAAGGTTGAAAGACTGAAGTCCATCGAGTTCAACCTATACAAATCTAATATACCTACAAAAAGCTCCAGCTGAACTTAAATTAATCCCATTAAAAAGGTGACCCATTTAACACAACCAATCATATCCCTGAATTCTGTTTCTAGCCAGATTATAAATATATATATATATAACCAAACCAAAGTTTATCGTAAAGAGACAGCAACCAATAGTCTGCTGCACGCATCTAGCCACCGCCCAGAAGCTCTTAAAAATGGGATACCTGTAGCTTATCATGTCCTCCAGACACTGCTTGTGCAATGCCGCCCCCTGCAGATTCACAGCCAATTGGCCGCTAGCAGGGGGTGTCAATCATCCCGATCGTATGAGATCAGGCGGATTGATGTCTGCCACCTCAGAGGAGGAGTATGAGTTAAGGAGCAGGGGTCTTAAGACCGCTGCTTCCAATATTGTATCAATTCAGAGTAGAAATAAAACTTGTGGCAACTCTACTAGTTGGACCACGCTTAAGTCAGAAAAGCCAGATACTTTTATCGTTGTATAACACTTTATACAATTGAGCTATATTACTGTACTAATATTATTGATATTTTGTTGTTCATTGTTTTTTTAAATGATAATGTAAACTGACTTTCATTTATAGAGACAGTCTAGTCAAAATTAAACTTTCATGATTCAGATAAAACGTAATTTTAAACAACTTTCCAATTTACTTTAACCATCAACTTGGCTTTGTTATCTTTTTTTAAAGCATTCAACAGTTTTTCACAACATTAGTTCATGTGTGCCATATAGATAACATTGTGCTCATACCCGTGGAGTTACTTATGAGAGGGCACTGATGCAAGTCTGTCAAAAGAAATGACATAAGGGAGCAGTCTGCAGAGACTTAGATACAAGGTAAAAAGACTATTAATATAACCGTGTTGGTTATGCAAAACCAACACGTTTATTTCCGTTATCTTGTTAGTGATCTGTCTGATTTTCAACACTGTGTTTAAATTTAGCTCCTTTCCATGACATCCAGGTAGGCACAGGAACATGGGTATGTCTTGCACTATATTGCAGCAGTGCTTGCAACAATGTATGACATTGTTACAAACATTATTGGAAATACTGCTTCCATACAGTGTGTAATATATATATACACCCTCCTGAGCCAAATTCAAAATGATCTCATGGAAAGGAGCTTAGTTTAAATAAAGGATACAAAAAGAAAGAAGCAAAATTAGTAAAATACATTCAATTTATATGTACTACTTGTATCATGAAACTTCAATGTTTTTGTGAGAAACCCACATATATTATATATTGTTTTATATTTGATGAATTTACAACAAAATTTATGAAAAAATATATTTGTACTAAAAATATAAATAAACAAGGCTGTTAACCATTGTGAGTGAGTGTTTTCCAAACTCTATAGTCAAAACCGGAAGGGGTTATCCTCATATAAATAAGGAACTTAGGGTATAGTTCTATAAGTTTGTTGTGCACATAGGGGTTCCCCTGAGCCTTTAAATAAATGAACATTTAAAGCTTATATAGGGGATTTATTTTAAGGAGGGGCTTCTGAGCTTTAAAACAAGGAGTCAAAGGGAATCTAGACCGTTTTGACATCCTGATATATACTGTATGTATATATATATATATATATATATATATATAAATATCAACTCTAGAAATGGATTCCAACAGCAATAAAATTTGATGGCAAATTTAGCTAAATTATTCAGAGACAAATAGCATTAAAATTGTATTATTTATATATTTCAGCTTCAAATTGTAATGTAGTATTCCCAATATGACAAAACATATGCATTCATATATTCAAACATATTACTGTAAATTTTTATATTGAAAATGTCTCTGGTGCATACAAGTTATTTTTTTATTATTATTTGTTATTTTTTACATATATAAATGCAAACATTTCCCAGCTTGGAACTGATTTCTAATGTACAAATACAAAGACAGAAATACCATTTGTTACATAATATAAAAAAAGATAAAAGTACAATAAAGACATTTAATGAAAAGGTTTTGCAAATGTGAATTTTGCATTTAGAATTTACATAACTTTCATCTGTAGCTGACCAATGAGTGTAAATGTAAAAACACTGATAACGATTTTGTAGTCTGGTGTTTAATTCATTCTTAAACTATAACAAAAATAAACTCAAATATTTCATTCAGTCTTAATAATTAGGGTCAAATACCTTAACAAACCTATTAAGGTTTGTGTCATAGTCTAAAGGTTTCCCAATCTCTTAGATGCTATAGAAAGACTTAATACATGGATTTACAATCCATTACAGTTCTCTTTGTTAGTCTCAGTTTGGTTTAACTGTGATTTTTATGTAATTTAGGGCTAGATTACAAGTGGAGCACAAAATATCGCTTTTATGAGGGCGATATTTGTGCTACTCTTAGTAATACCAGTGTGTGCAAATGTGCGCTCGTATTACTAGTTGAGCGCAATATGAACACAACCTCACGTTCGCTTTGCAGGGAGGAAGCATTGCACTCACGAGAGATCACTTCCATAGGCTCCAATGAGAGCCTCGTTCTCATGCCATGAGACATTGCTGAAAACATAGCACAATGTAGGGGTAAGTCATGCATCGTTGGGCAGCGAATATTAAATATATATGTATAGGAAGATATGCATATATATTTATGTGTTTATATGTGTATTATATACACACATTCAAACAAACAGTTAGTGCAGCACCTATCAGTGATGTCCAACCTTAGGAACTAAAAAGTCCATAACAGAGTATTCCAATATTTATTTGGCCTGTTATATTCCACAGCAGTTGAATAGTGAGATCCCACCAACAAGAAATATCAGCACACGGAGCCTCCATGAGATTAGTGACTCAGACGGGCCCCTCAATATAATGCACATACTGTCTATAAAGTACCTCTCCCCAGCGCTACACATACAGGCATCAGTGTGAAAGAGACAGAAAAGCAGGAAAGCAGTCCTCTTAAACAGGTCTTAAAGGGACAGTCAACACCAGAATTTTTGTTGTTTAAAAAGATAGATAATCCCTTTATTACCCATTCCCCAGTTTTGCAAAACCAACACTGTTATATTAATACACTTTTTACTTCTGTGACTAACTTGTATCTACGAAGAAAAGAGTCGATCCAGTTCCAGGGTAAAAACGAACTTTTATTCCAATTTAGGTAGATTTAAAACACAAATACGGGAAGCACCTTTGCAATGTGTGTTGCAGCAGGCAGAGCACCGGCTTACGCGTTTCGGCTTAGTGAGCCGTAATCATAGCCTAATGTGCTATTGCCTTTCTCACATTATAAAGGCACAGGACATATTTCTATTGGCTAACTTTTAAAATCTATTAAACAATCAATTGTCTGCTGCAACAATTAACCCTTTAACACTTTAACAGCTACAGAAATAGTTTAAAGCTCCAACAAATAAATCAATAACATCATATGTAATATACAATTTAGAAAATTATACATTTAACTCTCTTATTTATTGAATTTTGAAAAAACTTTATACCCTTTATGTCATTTGACCAAACATAATAATAATTAAACCTTTTGTGGGACGCAATGCTATAAACATCAAAATGGGTAAGAGCATTATTTTTCTCTAGCTTAGTTGTGTTACTGATTATTACATCAGTCTATTATTAAGGGGCACATTTTCATACCTCAAATGTATTGGTCTTAGTTTGCAGTATTTAGCATTGATCCATTTGTATTTCCCTATCAATCTTACTGATATCACTGGACCTGTATTGATTGGTCACAAAAAGAAAAGGAAAATGCAATTTTGAAGTTATCAAATTGAAAATAGGCACTCATTTATACAATGCTTGAAAAAATGGGTGTATTGTTTTTAGTGAAAAGTGTTCATTGAAGAATTTTGTGAAATTAAGAGACCCTGATATAATAGATGTTATCTTTACTCCCAAAAATTAATCATATCATATTTTGAGTTCAATCCCCTGGGTACTCTCGTCTCCAACTGGAAAATCCAATAGATTTCCCGTTTAGCCAGGAGTTGATCCAAGTCTCCTCCTCTTGTTGGCAATACCACTTTCTCTATTACACACCATTCAAAAGTGTTCAGTATACCCTCATGCTTGATAGAAAAGTGCTGTACTAAGGGGGTGGTTGATTTACCCACCTTTATTGGCAGTAACTTGTATCTAAGCATCTTCTGACTGCCCCTAATCATATGACTTTTAGTTATTATCTATTGACTTGCATTTTAGCCAATAAGTGCAGTGTCTGCCACTAGCCACGGGCGTGATCACAATGCTATCTATGTGGCCTACATGAGCTTGCTCTCCCCTGCTGTGAAAAGTAAATAAAATAGAGGCGGCCTTCAAGGGTTTAGAAATTATCATATGAGCCTTCCTAGGTTTGCTTTCAACTAGAATACCAAGAGAACAAAGCAAAATTGTTGATAAAAGTAAATTGGAACGTTGTTTAAAATTGCATGCCATATTTGAAAAATGAAAGGTTTTTTTGGACTTGACTGTCTCTTTAAGCGTTAATGCCAAATATTATGGTTCACTCACTTGATCCCAATGACGAGCCCGGGCTGGTCCTTGGAGCCACAGGGTATGTGTACAGCGTCCTCTGAGCCCGATGGCCCGCAGCTGCAAAACCCAACGACTAGGGGCCCCTCTTTCAGCACGCCATCATGGATTCCTTCCGCCTGTCAAGTTCACACTCCTGTGTAGGCGAGTTTGGTTTTGTGACCACAGGTGTGGGGATAAGGTCACGTGTGTGGTTTTAACCTATGAGCACTATTTTGAGTATTTAAATAAAGTGTGGCTACAGGTACCCATCAGCTACGATTACGGCAATAGCCGAAACGCGTCAGCTGGAGGGTACATCACTACCCACACTACAGAACTTAGCCAACCCGGTATCTGCTGTAACCGGGTGTCTCCATGTTTTAAGGAATTAATAAAGTGACGTTTTACGTTTTAAATATCCGGTGCTCTTGCCTCTTTGTTCATTTGACTATATACACACATTGTCAAAAACATACCCAGAAATTCAGATACATGTAGAAAATATGGTGCACAATTCTAAGTGCACTAAAGATCAAAATCCTACACGGGCTGTGACTACGGATATTCATCTGAAACGCGTAAGCCTGTCAATGCTGCGCCCGTGACGACCATTCATATGTTGCTGTGTACCTTTTAATAATTTGATCTAATAAAGGACTGGTTTTATCACGAATAACAGTGTCGGATTCCTCTACTAAGTATATACACACATAAATATACTGTATATGTATATAAGCACATACATGTATATTTATAGAGAGCACACAGTTCCTCATAGACCGCAATGTAAAGGACTTTTTCAGTGCCATTTTTTTAACACTCCCTTAACTTTTTTTTTTTTTTTAAATTAAAGATGCTATTTTTTTAAATTATTATAAAAACATACACTAAGGTTTGGGGGCAAATGCGGCACTTTTTGAAAATTAACCAGAGAGCTGATCTCTGGTTAATTTTCTGAGCTCTAATTGTTACCTTGAGCTGGCAGGAGCAATAACCAGCCATTTGTAATGGCTGGTTTTTTATCACGGGCCCGTTAAAGGGCAAATTTGCCTTTTACAGGTGTGTGCTAAATTAGCACTCCACTTGTAATCTAGCCCTTAATATTTTATTATTATTATTTTCAGCAGAGACCCAAATCAGAACAACCTTAAATAGAAATGATCAATATAATCCCCCACTTTACAGAGGGATGCTGTAATGTACTGGATATACTGTAGATGATAGATATATCGGTAAATAGATACATACATAAATGAATAGTTACATAGATGGATACATACAGTGGATATAAAAAGTCTACACACCCCTGTTAAAATGTCATGTTTTTGTGATGTAAAAAAATTAGACAAAGATAAATCTTTTCAGAACTTTTTCCACCTTTAATGTGACCTATAAACTGTACAACTCAATTGAAAAACAAACTGAAATCTTTTAGGTAAAGGGAAATAAAACTAAAAAACTAAAATAATATGGTTGCATAAGTGTGAACACCCTTAAACTAATACTTTATTGAAGCACCCTTTGATTTTATTACAGCACTCAGTCTTTTTTATTTATGAGTTTTTCAGCATGGCACATCTTGACTTGGCAAGATTTGCCCACTCTTCTTTGCAAAAACACTCTAAATCTGTCGGAATGCAAGGGCATCTCCTGTGCACAGCCCTCTTCAGATCACCCCACAGATTTTGAATTGGACTCAAGTCTGGGCTCTGGCTGGGCCATTCCAAAACTTTAATCTTCTTCTGGTGAAGCCATTCCTTTGTTGATTTGGATGTTTGCTTTGGGTCGTTGTCCCGCTGAAAGATGAAGTTCCTCTTCATGTTCAGCTTTCTAGCAGAAGCCTGAAGGTTTTGTGCAAATATTGTCTGGTATTTGGAACTGTTCATTATTCCCTCTACCTTGACTAAGGCCCCAGTTCCAGCTGAAGAAAAACAGACCCAAAGCATGATGCTGACACCACCATGCTTCACTGTGGGTATGGTGTTCTTTTGGTGATATGCAGTGTTGTTTTTTGGAATTATGGCCAAAAAGTTCAACTTTGGTTTCATCAGACCATAACACCTTTTCTAACATGCTTTTGGGAGACTTCAGATGTGTTTTTGCAAAATTTAGCCGGGCTTGGATGTTTCTTTTTGTAAGAAAAGGCTTCCGTCTTGCTGTCTACCCCAAAGCTCAAACATATGAAGAATACGTGCGATTGTTGTCACATATACCACACAGCCAGTACTTGCCAGATATTCCTGCAGCTCCTTTAATGTTGCTGTAGGCCTCTTGGCAGCCTCCCAGACCAGTTTTCCTTCTCGTCTTTTCATCAATTTTGGGGGGACATCCAGTTCTTGGTAATGTCACTGTTGCACCATATTTTCTTCACTTGCTGATGACTGTCTTCACTGTGTTCCATGGTATATCTATTGCCTTGGAAATTCTTTTGTACCCTTCTCCTGACTGATACCTTTTAACAATGAAATCCCTCTGATGCTTTAGAAGATCTCTGCGGACTATGGCTTTTGCTGTAGGATGCGACTAGCAAAATGTCAGGAAAGACCAACTAGAGCAACTGAACTTTATTTGGGGTTAATCAGAGGCACTTTAAATGATGACAGGTGTATGCTGACTCCTATTTAACATGATTTTGAATGTGATTGCTCAATTCTGAACACAGCTACATCCCCAGTCATAAAAGGGTGTTCACACTTATGCAACCATATTATTTTAGTTTTTTATTTTTATTTCACTTTACCTAAAATATTTCAGTTTGTTTTTCAATTGAGTTGTACAGTTTATAGGTCACATTAAAGGTGGAAAAAGTATTGAAATGATTTATCTTTGTCTCATTTTTTTACATCACAGAAACCTGACATTTTAACAGGGGTGTGTAGACTTTTTATATCCACTGTACATATATATAGATGATAGATAGATATAGATAGATAGATAGATAGATAGATAGATAGATAGATAGAATGCACCACTGTTGGGAAGTAAAAAAATGACTGCTTTAAATTTACAAAAAATAGCTCAAATAGCCAAGCTCACACCAATGCAACCTAAGCAGCCCTATGGCAGCCATTACTCTGCAACTCACTGCTTCTGTAAAGCAAACATGGTAACTGTCATGTCTTTCTTTTTGAGAGAGTGTTTGGTATTTTGGAGCTCGACTGTACTTTTTAGACAGGACCAGGCTGATATACTGGTGTAAATTTCCTCTCTGTGAAAGGCACATGCTCGGCAAAAAAGAGGCTCCTCCTGGGGTGGTAACTAGCCATAGGACAAGCTATCATGCAATTGTTCTTCCCTGCTTTTATCACTTCTCTCTTTTTGTGTATAAAAATTATAATCCTTTGGGAAGTCTCCCTAGGGGTGGTGATAGGAAACAATGTCTAGACCCTTTGCCCAATGTGCCCAATGGAGGAATAAGGTTGCAACTTACTGAGGAGTCCCACAATATGCTGAAATGTACGTCTGAGGTTTGCCATGTCTCCCATTCAAAGACGGTTGCCTGGTATTTCAGGCTGGACTGTACATTTTAGGCAGGACCAAACTTATATACTGCAGGAAAGTTCCCCTCTGGAAAATGCACATTCTGGGCAAAAACTTCCTACTCATGGCTGTTTTTTATGATATTATTTTCACTGGTTTGAGTATACTGTATCTCTCCTTTTGTGTGTGGCTAACTTTAAAAGAGGGAAGGAAGAGAGGGAGGGAAACTTTTAGCAGTCCAGGAAGCCAAAACAGGAACATCATTCCAACCCTTATATAATCTAATGGAACAGATATAATCTAAGAATCTAAGTGAAGTATAGTAGAAAAAATGACATCCCTCTATCTCCTGTTGAAATAATATATAAATAATATTTTTTTATAAAACCAATTGGAACCTGGGAACTGCATATATCTCCGCAGTCATAAGTCAGATGGGAAAGAAGATTGACTTAAAAAAAACTTAATTTCCAGACAGATCAGGAAATCACAAAAGCTTCAAGCCAACCAATCTTCATAACAACCACATGCTGCCATGTCTTAATGTCTGACTTGAAAGAACCTCTCACGATCCATCATATCAGCCAGGGTTATGGCTATTAAATTATGAACTAAGGGACATCTTTCCTAAGCCTATCTTTCCTATCAAAGAGAAGTGTAATATCTTCTTTAAGATTCATCAAAAATAAAACAAAACCCCCTAAATGCTACTTTGGGGTACATTTACCATCCCTGTAGGTAGACAGGTTTGCAAGTAGTGAACCTGTCCGCCTGCAACCGCCACTTGTGATGGTGAAATTCAACATTGCACTAGAACTTGTGCAATGCCGCCCCTGATATGGCACAACCAATTGTGGTAGAGCAGGGCATTTCAATCACCCCAAATGACCGAGTGTGGGAGTGATTGATCTTGCCACTTCTGAGGTGGTGGAGAGGAAAAAAAACATAATTTATGCTTACCTGATAAATTTATTTCTCTTGTGGTGTATCCAGTCCACAGATCATCCATTACTTGTGGGATATTCTCCTTCCCAACAGGAAGTTGCAAGAGGATCACCCACAGCAGAGCTGTCTATATAGCTCCTCCCCTAACTGCCACCTCCAGTCATTTGACCGAAGACAAGCAAGAGAAAGGAGAAACTATAGGGTGCAGTGGTGACTGTAGTTTAAAGATAAAAAATACCTGCCTTAAAATCACAGGGCAGGCCGTGGACTGGATACACCACAAGAGAAATAAATTTATCAGGTAAGCATAAATTATGTTTTCTCTTGTAAGGTGTATCCAGTCCACGGATCATCCATTACTTGTGGGATACCAATACCAAAGCTAAAGTACACGGATGAAGGGAGGGACAAGGCAGGTACTTAAACGGAAGGTACCACTGCCTGTAAAACCTTTCTCCCAAAAATAGCCTCCGAAGAAGCAAAAGTATCAAATTTATAAAATTTTGAAAAAGTATGAAGCGAAGACCAAGTCGCCGCCTTGCAAATCTGTTCAACAGAAGCCTCATTTTTAAAGGCCCATGTGGAAGCCACAGCTCTAGTAGAATGAGCTGTAATCCTTTCAGGAGGCTGCTGGCCAGCAGTCTCATAAGCTAAGCGTATTTTACTCCTTAGCCAAAAAGAAAGAGAAGTTGCCGAAACCTTTTGACCTCTCTTCTGTCCAGAGTAGACAACAAACAATGCAGATGTTTGACGAAAATCTTTAGTAGCTTGTAAATAAAACTTCAAAGCACGAACCACGTCAAGATTGTGTAATAGACGTTCCTTCTTTGAAGAAGGATTAGGACACAATGGCGGAACAACAATCTCCTGATTGATATTCTTATTAGATACCACCTTAGGTAAAAACCCAGGTTTGGTACGCAAAACTACCTTATCTTCATGGAAGATCAGATAAGGGGAATCACATTGTAAGGCAGATAATTCGGAAACTCTACGAGCCGAGGAAATAGCTACCAAAAACAGAACTTTCCAAGATAAAAGTTTGATATCTATGGAATGAAGAGGTTCAAACGGAACCCCCTGAAGAACTTTAAGAACCAAATTTAAACTCCATGGAGGAGCAACTGGTTTAAATACAAGCTTGATTCTAACTAAAGCCTGACAAAATGCCTGAATGTCTGGAAGATCCGCCAGACGCTTGTGCAAAAGAATAGACAGCGCAGAAATCTGTCCCTTTAAGGAACTAGCTGACAATCCTTTTTCCAATCCTTCTTGGAGAAAAGATAATATCCTAGGAATCCTGACTTTACTCCATGAGTAACCCTTGGATTCACACCAATAAAGATATTTACGCCATATCTTATGATAGATTTTCCTGGTGACAGGCTTTCGTGCCTGAATTAAGGTATCAATGACTGACTCGGAGAAGCCACGCTTTGATAAAATCAAGCGTTCAATCTCCAGGCAGTCAGTCTCAGAGAAATTAGATTTGGATGGTTGAAAGGACCCTGAAGTAGAAGGTCCTGTCTCAGAGGCAGAGTCCATGGTGGAAAGGATAACATGTCCACTAGGTCTGCATACCAAGTCCTGCGTGGCCACGCAGGCGCTATCAAGATCACTGATGCTCTCTCCTGCTTGATTTTGGCAATCAGACGAGGGAGCAGAGGAAATGGTGGAAACACATAAGCCAGGTTGAAGGATCAAGGCGCTGCTAGAGCATCTATCAGTGTTGGTCCCTGGACCTGGATCCATAACAAGGAAGTTTAGCGTTCTGGCGAGATGCCATGAGATCCAGTTCTGGTTCGCCCCAACGTTGAACCAATTGTGCAAATACCTCTGGATGGAGTTCCCACTCCCCCGGATGAAAAGTCTGTTGACTTAGAAAATCTGCCTCCCAGTTCTCCACACCTGGGATATGGATAGCTGATAGATGGCAAGAGTGAATCTCTGCCCAGCGAATTATCTTTGAGACTTCCAACATCGCTAGGGAACTCCTTGTTCCCCCTTGATGGTTGATGTAAGCCACAGTCGTGATGTTGTCCGACTGAAATCTGATGAACCTCATTCTCGCTAGCTGAGGCCAAGCCTGAAGAGCATTGAAAATCGCTCTTAGTTCCAGAATGTTTATCCGAAGGAGTGTCTCCTCCTGAGTCCATGATCCCTGAGCCTTCAGGGAGTCCCAGACTGCCCCCCAGCCTAGAAGGCTGGCATCTGTCGTTACAATTGTCCAATCTGGCCTGCGAAAGGTCATACCTTTGGGCAGATGGACCCGAGATAGCCACCAGAGAAGAAAAATCAACTACATTTCACCACATCTCTCTAACTGCTTCCATGCTTGTCGAGAGTTGCAAGAGAATGACTGGAGGTGGCAGTTAGGGGAGGAGCTATATAGACAGCTCTGCTGTGGGTGATCCTCTTGCAACTTCCTGTTGGGAAGGAGAATATCCCACAAGTAATGGATGATCCGTGGACTGGACACACCTTACAAGAGAAAGAAGATTTTTTTTTGCTTCTTAAATACGTGGTGCAGGCTTGCTTTATGCAAACCTGCCCCACATAGCCGAAAAGTCTGAAAAAATAGTTTAATAAATGTACCCATGTTAATATACACATAGTTTACTGTATGCAAGTCAGTTGTACTGTTTTGTAAATTAGTTTGTTATTAGAATGAACTGTGCAATGACACATATAGCATTTTCACTCAAATCAGCAGTTGCCCCTAAAAAATATTATTCTGTTACAAATTACATTTAGAGGTACATGGAAAGTTCAGGTATTAAAGAATAGGGAATACTACTGTCCATCTTAGTTGATATACTAAAAAATATGCCATGGAACAGACTGTTGTGTTTATGCCCTTCCATTTTTCTTTAAATTTTTGGTGGCAATCATGTAGGTACAGAAATGTATGAGCCACTCCTGCGGTAAAACAATGGAAATAGGGAGGAGGGGGCAAATGCCCCACACCCTGCAATTATTCTTCTAATATCTAAGCATAATTACCCACTTTTTTGATGCCAATAAGCTGTCATGTCTAAATGCTCTACTCAAAGTGTGTGTTGCCAGAGGTCATATTATGTTAGGGGCATTAAAATGTTTGTGCCTCCCCCAAAAAATGTTTGCGTATGTCTGTGATTTCATCCCAAGGTCTGGAACTGATTTCCATATTTCCATATAGTAATATGTGTGCCAATGTTAGTGAGATAAACAATTTTGATAAATAATTTCTTATGATAAATGTGACCATACCATTATTATATTGTATTTTTTTTGCACTCAAGTTGGCACCTCTGGAAACAAGGAACTTACCTAAATGATGCAGTGAATAGTGTAGGTGTAATAGTAAATGATATATATCTTGTTACCTTGATGATTCAAATAATTTAACACAAAATAAATGTTTATATCAATAGAGCAGATGCAAAATATAGTGTTCACTTTCAGACCCATTCAAACTTTAAGACTAATTAATAAAATGATTTAATTTATAGTCAGTTAAATATTTTAGTAGCAAGATACACTTTGTTCAAGATTGATCCAATTAAGTTTTCTCAAAACGTATGTTTCTATAGATTATATATATGCAAAATAAAAAATAAACAGTACTGTATAATTTCTTAAATCCATACATATGTGCAAACAAAAAACTAACGGCTAGATTTAGAGTTTTGTCGGTAAGGACCCACGTATCTAACGCTGGCTTTTTTCTGGCCGCACCTTTAAAATAACTCTGGTATTGAGAGTCCACAGAATGGCTGCGTTAGGCTCCAAAAAAGGAGCGTAGAGCATATTTAACGCAACTGCAACTCTCGATACCAGAGTTGCTTACAGACGCGGCCAGCCTCAAAAACGTGCTCGTGCACGATTCCCCCATAGGAAACAATGGGGCTGTTTGAGCTGAAAAAAAACCTAACACCTGCAAAAAAGCCGCGTTCAGCTCCTAACGCAGCCCCATTGTTTGCTATGGGGAAACACTTCCTACGTCTGCACCTAACACCCTAACATGTACCCCAAGTCTAAACACCCCTAACCTTACACTTATTAACCCCTATTCTGCCGCCCCCCGCTATCGCTGACCCCTGTATATTATTTTTAACCCCTAATCTGCCGCTCCGTAAACCGCCGCTACTTACATTATCCCTATGTACCCCTAATCTGCTGCCCCTAACACCGCCGACCCCTATATTATATTTATTAACCCCTAATCTGCCACCCACAACGTCGCCTCCACCTGCCTACACTTATTAACCCCTAATCTGCCGAGCGGACCGCACCGCTATTATTATAAAGTTATTAACCCCTAATCCGCCTCACTAACCCTATAATAAATAGTATTAACCCCTAATCTGCCCTCCCTAACATCGCCGACACCTAACTTCAATTATTTACCCCTAATCTGCCGACCGGAGCTCACCGCTATTCTAATAAATGTATTAACCCCTAAAGCTAAGTCTAACCCTAACACTAACACCCCCCTAAATTAAATATAATTTAAATCTAACGAAATTAATTAATTCTTCTTAAATAAATTATTCCTATTTAAAGCTAAATACTTACCTGTAAAATAAATCCTAATATAGCTACAATATAAATTATAATTATATTATAGCTATTTTAGGATTAATATTTATTTTACAGGTAACTTTGTATTTATTTTAACCAGGTACAATAGCTATTAAATAGTTAAGAACTATTTAATAGCTAAAATAGTTAAAATAATTACAAATTTACCTGTAAAATAAATCCTAACCTAAGTTACAATTAAACCTAACACTACACTATCAATAAATAAATTAAATACAATTCCTACAAATAACTGCAATGAAATAAACTAACTAAAGTACAAAAAATAAAAAAGAACTAAGTTACAAAAAATAAAAAAATATTTACAAACATAAGAAAAATATTACAACAATTTTAAACTAATTACACCTACTCTAAGCCCCCTAATAAAATAACAAAGCCCCCCAAAATAACAAAATGCCCTACCCTATTCTAAATTACTAAAGTTCAAAGCTCTTTTACCTTACCAGCCCTGAACAGGGCCCTTTGCGGGGCATGCCCCAAGAAGTTCAGCTCTTTTGCCTGTAAAAAAAAACATACAATACCCCCCCCAACATTACAACCCACCACCCACATACCCCTAATCTAACCCAAACCCCCCTTAAATAAACCTAACACTAAACCCCTGAAGATCTTCCTACCTTATCTTCACCATACCAGGTTCACCGATCCGTCCTGAAGAGCTCCTCCGATGTCCTGATCCAAGCCCAAGCGGGGGGCTTAAGAGGTCCATGATCCGGCTGAAGTCTTCATCCAAGTGGGAGCTGAAGAGGTCCATGATCCGGATGAAGTCTTCATCCAAGCGGGAACTGAAGAGGTCCATGATCCGGATGAAGTCTTCTATCAACGGCATCTTCAATCTTCTTTCTTCGGGAGCCATCATCTTCCATCCGACTCGGAACATCCTCTTCTCCCGACGCCTACTAGCCGAATGACGGTTCCTTTAAATGACGTCATCCAAGATGGCGTCCCTCGAATTCCGATTGGCTGATAGGATTCTATCAGCCAATCGGAATTAAGGTAGGAATATTCTGATTGGCTGATGGAATCAGCCAATCAGAATCAAGTTCAATCCGATTGGCTGATTCGATCAGCCAATCAGATTGACCTCGCATTCTATTGGCTGTTTTTTCGATCAGCCAATAGAATGCGAGCTCAATCTGATTGGCTGATCGGATCAGCCAATCGGATTGAACTTGATTCTGATTGGCTGATTCCATCAGCCAATCAGAATATTCCTACCTTAATTCCGATTGGCTGATAGAATCCTATCAGCCAATCGGAATTCGAGGGACGCCATCTTGGATGATGTCATTTAAAGGAACCGTCATTCGGCTAGTAGGCGTTGGGAGAAGAGGATGTTCCGCGTCGGATGGAAGATGATGGCTCCCGAAGAAAGAAGATTGAAGATGCCGTTGATAGAAGACTTCATCCGGATCATGGACCTCTTCAGCTCCCGCTCGGATGAAGACTTCATCCGGATCATGGACCTCTTCAGCTCCCGCTTGGATGAAGACTTCAGCCGGATCATGGACCTCTTAATCCTAAAATAGCTATAATATAATTATAATTTATATTGTAGCTATATTAGGATTTATTTTACAGGTAAGTATTTAGCTTTAAATAGGAATAATTTATTTAAGAAGAGTTAATTAATTTTGTTAGATTTAAATTATATTTAACTTAGGGGGGTGTTAGTGTTAGGGTTAGACTTAGCTTTAGGGGTTAATACATTTATTAGAATAGCGGTGAGCTCCGGTCGGCAGATTAGGGGTTAATAATTGAAGTTAGGTGTCGGCGATGTTAGGGAGGGCAGATTAGGGGTTAATACTATTTATTATAGGGTTAGTGAGGCGGATTAGGGGTTAATAACTTTATAATAATAGCGGTGCGGTCCGCTCGGCAGATTAGGGGTTAATAAGTGTAGGCAGGTGGAGGCGACGTTGAGGGCGGCAGATTAGGGGTTAATAAATATAATATAGGGGTCGGCTGTGCTAGGGGCAGCAGATTAGGGGTACATAGCTATAATGTAGGTGGCGGCACTTTGCGGTCGGCAGATTAGGGGTTAATTATTGTAGGTAGCTGGCGGCGACATTGTGGGGGGCAGGTTAGGGGTTAATAAATATAATATAGGGGTCAGAGGTGTTAGGGGCAGCAGATTAGGGGTACATAAGTATAACGTAGGTGGCGGTCGGCAGATTAGGGGTTAAAAAAAATTAATCGAGTGGCGGCGATGTGGGGGGACCTCGGTTTAGGGGTACATAGGTAGTTTATGGGTGTTAGTATACTTTAGAGTACAGTAGTTAAGAGCTTTATGAACCGGCGTTAGCCCAGAAAGCTCTTAACTACTGACTTTTTTCTGCGGCTGGAGTTTTGTCGTTAGATTTCTAACGCTCACTTCAGCCACGACTCTAAATTCCGGAGTTAGAAAGATCCCATTGAAAAGATAGGATACGCAAATGACGTAAGGGGATCTGCGGTATGGAAAAGTCGCGGCTGAAAAGTGAGCGTTAGACCCTTTTTTGAGTGACTCCAAATACCGGCGGTAGCCTAAAACCAGCGTTAGGAGCCTCTAACGCTGGTTTTCACGGCTACCGCCAAACTCCAAATTTAGGCCATAGTTATTAGTATTATTGTGGTCAATTAAAAGTTTCACTTAGTATTTTCCATTAAATAATTATATTTTTTTTTTAGCTGTGTGAATTCTTTAGTGATAACTAAAGACATTAGCAGTATCCTGTAAAATCTTTTAAGAATTTAGACGTTCAGAAAAATTACAATAAAAAGTAAGAAATATAATAAAACAAATAATACTCTTATAAAATTGTTATAATGTAATTCTGGTGATTTCATTTATTTTTATGAAAATATTTAGAAATAGGTTGGGAAAATACAAATATTACTTTATTTTAAATTATATAGCAACAAGTGGAAAAGCTTATCACAATATTTTACTATATATAACCTAGTCTTATTTCATCCATGACATCTTTACTAGAAAGTACTGCCAATAAAAATGATCTATAAAAAACAACATTTAGAAAACATTTTCACTATTAAAAAAAACCCAAGTAATTTTAGATAAAGTTCACTTTTTATACATAGCGAAAAGAGAAAAGTTATCTTTGCCAAAAGAACATTCAACTAGGATTTTGTTAAAATCTATCAAAAATGTAGTTATTGTTTTATAAATTTAAATTTTAAAGACAGTGAAATTAAATTTGTGTAACTTTACAGAAAAATTGAACACTCCAATTTTGAATTCAATCATAAACCAACAGTAAACCACTCTAATTTCTCAAGGTAACGGTTTGTTAATATTCTAAAGTCCCAGGATGCTACTCTAAAACAGAATTTAAATCTATGAACACAAGGCAATCATGCTCAGCAGAGTATAACAATAATTATAATAGAGATTAAATAAAAATAATTAGAAAATGCTCATCTAGTTTTGATGTATTAATTATTCTGACCCTGTTCTTTTCAGAGTCTAATTATCTGGTTCAGTGGAAATGCCAAGATTTCTACAACTCATAAAAATTACATTAAAGTAATTATGTTAGTAACTAAACAGTATTCATTTACCAAAGCTTTTAGAGACATATACCGTAAGACTGTTTTATTTTCTACTTCTTTAGAAGTAATATGAACTTACCTTTTATTTTATGAATTTACCTTTTAGGTGACCTACAAATCAGAGTACTTTTTTTCCAAATATGCTTAAACTGTATAGTATTCTAAGACCACTACCTTTTTGTTTAGCTGTGGCTTTCCTATCAGGCTTTCCAAAATTATCATTAACTGTTTTTCTTATACCTTATTTCTATTATATTCTTTGTATTTTATTTAAGGCTTTTCTTTTTTTGTTACCTACAAGTCTCTCAAAACATAATAACGGAGCCTACCATAACTGTTTTGTTTGTTCTTTAAAAAAGTACTATGTGTTTGGGATGTGATTAACAAACACTCACTGGCAAGGAGAGAAATAATCAGCCTAGGTTATATTGTAAACTAAGTTTCTCTCCTTAACATAAAGCATATTAATGAACTCCCCTTAAAGAGCCATGATACCCAAATGTTGAAACACTTGAAAGAGATGCAGCATAGCTGTAAAAAGCTGACTAGAACATATCACCAGAACATCTCTATGTAAAAAAAGAAAGATATTTTACCTGGAAATGTCCTAAGTATTCACAACCCTTTGTAAAGGACTTTAAACAGCAAATCAGTATGTCCGTCCCAGGACAGGCAAGGGAGTGAGCCTGTGCACACTCATGTTATTTCCCTATTTCAGTTTAAGAAAGTTTACTATGAAATCTCATGAGAGTTAAGTGAAATCTCATGAGATCACAGTAAAAGAGTTCATGACCTCAGCACTGTTGATGCTGATTGGCAGCAGTTCATTCTTTTTTTTTTGCCTGCATCTGGACAGCAGCTGAAGTATAACTTTTTACATAGCACTTACTCTGGTGAGCTGAGGAAATTGTGAGGTAAAATGTCTTTCTTTTTTTCATAGAGATTCTCAGATGATATTTTCCTGTAAGCTTTTTATAGTCATGCTGCATCAGATTCAAGTGATTTAGCATATGAGTATTATGTACATTTAAAGAGATACTGAAAAAGGATCTTATAAAATCTCCCCTGTCAAGAGAATCGGACCCTTTTTTACATTATGCAAAGTACATATTATTTAAATTTAAATTAGCTCACTAAATATCCAAACCAAATAACTTCTAGACCATTAATATATACAAAAGAAAAGAAAGAATGTTAGAAAATGTTAAAAAGCAAGATTCAAATTATCTGTCTGACCTATACAATATCAATGGGAGAGTGCAGCATCTCTTTTAAGTAACTGCCGCTATCATATCTTGTGGAAAGCAAGTTTAATTAGGCTGTGTGGATTAAATAAATAAATATATATATACCGACACACACACACACATCTATCTATCTATCTATCTATCTATCTATATATACACACATCTATCTATCTATATATACACACATCTATCTATCTATCTATCTATCTATCTATCATCTATCTATATATACAGTATATATATATATATATATATATATATATATATATATATATTTATATATACACATACACACACAAAAAAAGGCAAATCAATATATCCATAAGCGTGGATATATCTCCTCAGTCATAAGTCAGATGGGAAAGAAGATTGACTTACTAAAAAAACTTCATTTGCAGACTGATTAGGAAATCACCAATTTCAAGCCAACTAATCTTCATAACAACCACAAGCAATGCAGATTTATATGTTGTTTGGCTTATGCTGCCATGTCTTAGTTGATAGAATCTCTCAGTGTCCATCATATAAGGCAGTGTTGTGACTAATAAATTATGAACTAAGGTACATCTTTCCTAAGCCTATCTTTCCTATGAAAAATGGAGAGGAATATTTTTTAGATTCAACAAATATAAATCAAAACCTCTTATTGTTACTTGTGGGTAAATTTACTATCCTGTAGTCGGACAGACTTGAAACTAGTGAACCTATCAGCCTGCAATCACCACTTGTGATGTTTTATTGCTTGAAAAATGTAACATTGCACAAGATTTTGTGCAATGGCGCCCCCTGATCCACCGCTACAATTGCTTTAGAGCTAGGCATATCAATCATTTTGAATGAGCGAGTGACGAGGTGATTGACCTCGCCTGAGAATGCAGCTTAATAAATGTACTCCTTTAAGAATGTTTATATACAAATAGTTTACACAACTTGCAAGTTAGTTGTACTCTTTTTTAAATTAGTTTGTTATTAGAAGGAACTGCACAATGACATCACTATATAGCTTTTTAACTCAATCAATGATTTTGCTATCACAAATTACATTTGGAGGTACATGGAAAGTTCAGGTATTATAGAAGTTTTGGTAATATTACTGTCCATTTTTCCTTAAAGGGACACTGAACCCAAATTTTTTATTTTGTGATTCAGATAGAGCATGCAATTTTAAGCAACTTCCTAATTTACTCCTATTATAATTTTTTCTTCGTTCTCTTGCTATCTTTATTTTTTTTTAAAAAGGCATCTAAGCAATTTTTTGTTCAGAAACCCTGGACAGCACTTGTTTATTGGTTATTGGATTTATCCACCAATCAGCAAGAACAACCCAGGTTGTTCACCAAAAATGGTCTGGCATCTAAACTTAAATTGTTGCTTTTCAAATAAAGATACCAAGAGAATGAAGAAAATTTGATAATAGAGGTAAATTGGAAAGTTTCTTATAATTGCATGTCCTATCTGAATCACAAAAGAAAAAAAATTTGGGTTCAGTGTCCCTTTAATAAGTTGATATACTAAAAATATGTTATGGAACAGACTGCTTTGTTTATGTCTTTCCTTTTTTTTTACATTTTTGTTGGCCATCATATAGGTACAGAAATGCATGTGCTACCCTTGCAGTAAAATAATGTACATAAGGAGGAGGGGACAAATATCCCACACCCTGCAATTATTCTCCTCCAGTGTTCTTTTTAAGGAAACATTTTGTGAGCATCCCAGCAGTGAAACAGTTAATTGGAGAAATGGACCCTGCATTTAGCAAACACTACACAATGCAGACCGCAATGCATGGTTCCCTTATTAACTGTTTTACTGCTGGGCCACTAACAAAATGTTGCTTTAGAGGGAACACTGTTCTCCTCATATCTAAGCATAATTATCCACTTTTTTTATGCCAATAAGCTGTCATTTTTATGTTTAAATTCTCTGCTCAAAGTGTGTATTGCAACTGGTCATATTATGTTAGGGGCATTAAAACATTTTGTGCCTCCCAAAAAAAATTTTTTTTTGCGTATGTCTGTGATTGCATCTTAAGGTCTGGAACTGATTTCCATATTTCTATATAGTAACGTGTGCAAATGTTAGAGAAATAAACACTTTTGATAAATAATCTATCAGGATAATTATGACCAGACCATTATTATATATATATTTTTTTTGCACTCAAGTTAGCACCACTGGCTAGCAGAAAAATAGTTTAATAAATCAAGCCAGCAAACATTGAACTGTATTAACATTTAGATAAAAAAGAGTAACAGGTAGTTCAACTAGGAGCAGAAATACCACTGGTTCAGCAGGTAAAGTGGCATCAGGGCCTTAAAGGGACATTAAACACTTTGAGATGGTAATATAAAATGATAAATTGTATATATAAAACAGCTCTGCAATATACTTTCATTATTTATTTTGTCCTCTTTGCCTGTAATTCCATTCTGAAATTGTGAGCTTTTCAGTTCCTGTTAGAAATGGAAGTGCAGAACACTGTTAAATCCAGCACAACCATTGGCTGCACACTCTAGTGACCTATTTATAACTGTCTCTAATTGGCCACAGCAGAGAAGGTAACACAAGTTACAACATGGCAGCTCCCAGTGTTTTATAGACACTAAAACTTTACACTTATTTTGTCACTTTTTAAACAACTAATGAAACTTTAAAAAATACATATACATGTTACTCATGGACTAATCTTTTCTTTGAATGGATCATTCTATCTAGCATGTATTTAGTGTTTAATGTCCCTTTAAGTGCTGGGGGCCCACAGTAGACAATCTCTACATAGGCAAGCGCAGAATGTGTACCATTGGAAAAGCACCTTTTATTATCTAGCTATCTATTTATTTATGTATCTACTTGACTCTCTGTCTATTTATCTATCAGCTAAACTCAAAATCATAATACAGAGCAGCATGTATATTACTTCTATTGTTTACTACTAAATTACCTTTAGTGGCCCAAAATAATTTTGCATCAGGGTCCTCTATTGAGTAGATTCACTACTGAGTTCAACCTTTGATCTAGCCATAATACTCTTTAAAAGTACTCTTTGGGATGTCCCTGTCTAAGTATTTTGCTGAGCATCAAAAACTACTTTTTCTATACGAAGAGGTGATAAAATAGCTTTTATGTTTAGATGGAGGAAATAGTTTAATATTAAAGTGATTAAACTAACCATACAAATAAGAAAAGGTAACTAGAATTATATCGTAAATAGATCTAAAGTAAATTTTAATTTTCAAGCAAGCTGTTTTTTTTTTCTAAAGCACAAATAATTTAATTTTTGCTTATACTCTTTTTGAGATCAAAGACTTCCCTGCCTACCTCCTAATTAATGGAGCATGATATAAGAACAGCAAAGGATACCGTTATTAACAAACGTACAGAAGTAAACAGTTTAAAACGCATTGCTTTGGTTTCTGTAATTAAAATTTAAACTATTTAAATTTGTTTTAAACTTGAAAGCAATGTATGCACTAATTATATATTTTTAAATGTATTAAAAGTAGGATGAAAGTTAAGAATGAAAAAAATATTCATTGGAAAACACAACAAAAAAACAATGGCAAATAATTATTTAGTTAATCTTTATCATCATCTAAAATATGGTTGGGTGACCTCAAAGAGATGAATAGCTTAAGCATAAAACATTTCATGTTATATCAAGCTATGTTTTTTTAATTTAATATTACGTTTTTGTAAACATATTGGGCCAGATTACAAGTGGTGCGCTAACAGTTATGTGCGTGCGATATTGAGTTTATCGCAGCTGTTTGCGCACATGGTATGTAACACTCATATTATAAGTTGAAAGTAAACAAGATCGTATCAGCGCAAATGATTTTAACATGCAATGGGATAGCGTAACCTCAGAGCTCTGGGTAACTATTTAGCAAAACAAAAAAGTGTCAGAAAGCACACCAAAAATGCATGTAGTACAGTTACACTTACAATAACACTAATAAAAATTATTAAAAAAATATATTGCACAAAAAAGTTATAAGGGCTCAAAAATATGTGGTTTCAGGTGTTAGGGGGAAAAGGCAGGCAAACAACTTTAACACAGAGATACATAGATATATAAATATGTATATGTATGTCTATATGTCTATTTATGAATACATATGTGTTTATATGATTATATATGTAGTTACAGACATATAAACACATAAATACATATGTGTGTGTGTGTGTGTATATATATATTGGAGCCCTTTGCAGTCAAGTAGATGAAAACATGAAAAATCATATTTATGCAATATTTATATTTAATAAAGTGTTATTCTGTGTATTTACTATATATATATATATTTTAGCGTAGCAATGTACCATCAGATATATTTAGAAATATGTATTTATTAATACATAGAACATATTCTCCTATGTGTAGAACATTGGATTGGGAAATATTCATATTTTCATGTCAGGTTAGTGCACTTGAGACACATTGGTGTAGCGAGCGAACAGGATCTTTGTTTTTAATAGTTTCTGTTCTGCTTTATATATTTATAGCAAGTAAAGAAATGTACTATTTCTGGAGGTATTTAGATCCAGTGTTAAAAAAAAAAAGCATTGGCAACATTTTTCTATACTTTTTTACTAGATAGATAGATAGATAGATAGATAGATTGATAGATAGATAGATATTTAGATAGATAGATAGATGATAGATTGATTGATTGATAGGCACACATATAATTTGTGGAAACTGTTTTTTTTTTTTTTAAACTCCACTGTAAAAAACATGTTTACATGTTTAATAATCCATTTTTTTATAGATGTGCATCAAAAAGACTGTTCTTATAAAACCTTTAAGATCATTAAGAAGTATAGCAAAACGCTACAAATTATTATAAAAACAAAAGCGAAATACTTGTTCTTCGCATTTAAGTTTCTTTCCAGAATTAATGCTACATAACTTTCCTAATTTCCTTTTTTATCTTTTCGTTTCCAGGTAATTTTACCAATTACTTTGTTTTTGTAGAAGATAAGATCTTTAATTTAACCTGTAGCCTCTTTAGTCATCTAACACTGTTTGTTTCCATTAATTTGTTCACTCTCTTAGATTAATGTAATGCTCACCACTTTTTTTAATCTAATTAAAAATACTATAATATCACACCATGATACTTTAAATGTTTCTATTTTGCTTAAGTATCTACTCTATAAATTGTATTTATTTTTCAATGGATTTTTTTCTTAACAAACATGTATTACATTTATATGCTATTTTCTGTCTCTTCTAATGATAAACATATTTCAAATATTTATATTAAAAACCCTGTTTATGACTCTGGTCTCTTTTGCATAACATTAAAGTGAATGTAAATTTGAATAAATAAGTGTCCGGTTTTAAATAATACTATTAAAAACAGGGGCACTTTCATTCATTACAATTTACATTGAACTGTTTTTTTTTTAAAAAAAACTGCTTACCTTTTTCTTTAGGAAACCCAGACCGGCAATCCTCCGCCCACTTCTCATGCCGCACTTAGCATATTGATGATGAAACAAGCTTCCTCCTATCATTGCATGGCCTCACAAGCTGGATGCCTTGGGGTGCTCCCAATGATTGGTTTTAAACACTGGGCACTTATTCATTCAAATTTACATTTACTTTAACATAATTTACACTCATTTGAGACTTGAATTTAACAAAAATACTTGCAAGGACATATTTTTTTTTATTTTTTAAATCACTTATTTAGAATAGAGTGACTACAGACAAAAATTCCTTATTTCCTTTCCTCTCCTCAGACACCCCTGCCCTCATTCTTGGCGACTTTAACATCCCTCTTGACAATCCCAATGCCTCCTCTGCAATACAAATTCTTCAACTGACTTCCTCTTTCGGCCTGTCACAATGGACTGACTCTCCCACTCACAAAGATGGTCATTCCCTTGATCTGATTTTCACCTATCGATGCACTCTTTCAAATTTAACAAACTCCCCTTTTCCTCTCTCTGACTATCATCTCCTAACTTGCAACATCACTTCCCAACCTACAACTCCCCCTCCCTCTACCCCTCACACTAAACATCACAGAAGCACTAAGTCATTAGATCTGCATCAGCTCGCTAGCTCTCTCAAACCTCTCCTCTCATCCATCACCTCCCTTTCCTGCCCTGACCAATTTATCTGCCAGTATAATTCCACCCTTACATCAGTCATTGACACTCTGGCCCCTCCAACCTTAGCTCAGAAACCACACTCTCATCCCCAGCCCTGGCATACTCCTCTGACACGATACCTACACAGATGCTCCCGTACTGCTGAGCGACATTGGAGGAAATCTCAGAGTTCAGCTGACTTTCTTCACTACAAGTTCATCCTGAACTCCTACTATTCTACCCTTAATCATTATAAGCAACATTATTTTTCTAATCTCATCTCTACTCTTTCCTCTAACCCTAAACGTCTGTTCTCCATGTTCAACACTCTTCTTCTCCCACCCCCACCTCCTAACACAACCTCTCTCTCAGCTCAAGATTTTGTAAGCCACTTCAACAACAAAATTGACTCCATCAGAAGTGAAATCAGCTCTCAACATACTTCCAATCTCCCACCCCCTCAAAAGCTCACGATCACCCAAAACCCAACTATCCAAAAATGCAGCTCTTTTGCCCCTGTTAATGAGGATGAAGTTTCTGCTCTTATATTGTCCTCCCACCTCACTACCTGTCCCCTCGACCCCATCCCCTCACAGCTACTCCCCTCCCTCTCTTCTACCCTCACCCCCATACTCATACACATTTTCAACCTCTCCCTCAGCACTGGTATATTTCCCTCATCTCTAAAACATGCACTGGTCACACCCATCCTCAAAAAAACCTTCCCTTGATCCAACCTCCCCATCCAATTACTGCCCTATTTCCCTACTCCCTCTTGCCTCAAAGCTCCTCGAAAAGCTAGTTTACGCACGTATATCCCATATCCTTACACTAAACTCTCTTCTTGACCCACTGCAATCTGGATTTCATTTCCATCACTCTACAGAGACAGAAATTGTCAAGGTTACCAATGACCTACTTACAGCAAAATCCAAAGGCCACTTCTCTCTGCTTATCCTCCTTGACCTGTCTGCAGCCTTTGACACTGTTGACCACCCTTTTCTGCTCCAAACCCTCAAATCCTTTGGCATCTGTGACACAGCCCTCTCGTGATTCTCTTCCTATCTGACTAACCGTACATTTAGTGTAGCCTTCTCCGGAGCATCCTCTGCCCCGTTACCACTTTCTGTTGGGGTACCTCAAGGCTCTGTCCTTGGTCCCCTTCTCTTTTCAATCTACACGTCGTCACTAGGTTCCTTAATAAAGTCCCATGGGCTTCAATACCATTTGTATGCCGATGACACCGAAATCTACCTCTCTGCACCAGACCTACCTCCTTCCTTACTAACCCGTGTCACTAACTGTCTTTCGCACATCTCATCTTGGATGTCCTCTCACTACCCTAAGCTAAATCTCTCCAAAACTGAACTCCTTATTTTTCCCCCTTCTTCCAATGTCTCCACCCCCAAAATTTCTATAACTGTTGATAATTCCATCATTACACCTACGCCGCACACCCGATGTCTTGGGGTCACACTTGACTCAGATCTTTCCTTCACTCCTCACATTCAGTCCTTGGCTAAAGCCTGCTGCTTCCACCTTAAAAACATTGCTAAAATTAGACATTTCCTTACACAAGATACAACCAAGATTTGAATCCACTCTCTCATCCTTTCCCGCCTCGACTACTGCAATTCCGTCCTCTCTGGTCTACCTAGCTGCCGCATAGCTCCTTTACAATCCATTATGAATGCCTTTGCCAGGTTCATCTTCCTTACTCGTCGCTCTTCATCTGCTGCACCTCTCTGCCAATCCCTTCACTGGCTTCCTCTTGCCTCTAGGATTAAACACAAAATCCTCACCCTGACATATAAAGCTCTCAACTGCACTGCTCCCCCCTACATCTCAGAACTTGTCTCTAGATACTCTCCCTCCCGTCCCCTTCGATCAGCTCAGGATCTCCTCCTCTCCTCTCTTGTTACTTCCTCACATTCACGTTTACAGGACTTCTCCAGACAGGCCCCCATCTTGTGGAATTCCCTGCCTCGTTCCATAAGACTCTCCCCTAGTTTTAACAGCTTCAAGCACTCCCTAAAAACTCTACTATTCAGGGATGCATACAACCAACACTAACTTTTCCTATCGCCATTGCTTTCCCCTTGAACCCCTTAGATTGTAAGCCTATGGGCCCAGCTGTTTACAGATTGCTTCATAAGAGCCGACTACAACAGTGAAACTCTCGGCAGGGCCCTCTACCCACTTGACCCCTACAAAAGCTATCCTATACACCGACTATGTTTACAGCGCTGCGGAATCTGTTGGCGCTCTACAAATACCTGTTATTATTATTATTATTATTATTATTATTATTATTAATAAAATAGGGACAAATGCATTTTCTGTGTAGTAAGTTGCAGGGTCAAGCTTGTGAATCGTGTAGCATTATCTCCGTCCTCTCTGGGAAATTGGAATACCTTAAAATTAAACTTAGCATAAACAAATCTTGGAGTCACTGGTTTTATCTGATTATTATATCATATTTGAAATCATTTAAGGGGAAAATAATTTTTATTAAAGCATTTCAAAATATTCAGTGCTTTGTTGAAAGTGTATTTTTTTTAGATGGAGGCAGTTAAGGGGTTAATAGTGTGTGTGGGGGGTTGTGATGGGAGTTTAGTGATTAAGAAGTTAATAGTCTGATTTTTGTAATGGGGTTTTAGCAGACAGTTTAAAGGTTAATTGCATAGGGGTGTTTGCTGTGTTATGGACAGTTTAGATTTTAATAGTGTATGGGGGGTTGTAGTGGATTATAGTATGAGGGGTTTACAATAGGGATTCCTGCAATTTAGGGGTTAATAGATTAGATTTTTGGGATGGGTTAGTTGTTGTTTAGGGTTAATATTGTATGTTTTTGGGGGTTTAGTTGTTGTTTAGGGTTAATATTGTATGTTTTTGGGGGGTTAGTTGAGGTTTAGGGTTAATAGTGTGGTTTTTTTTGCAATGGGATGTGGCAATTTAGGGTTTAATAGTGTATTTTTGTGATGATTTAGGGCATTATAGTATGGGTGGTTTATGATGGGTATTGTGGTGATTTAGTGAAAAACAGTGTAGGTTTTGTTGTGATGTGGTAGTTGGAATTAGAGTTTATAGTGTAGGGTTAACAGGGGGGATTGGTGATTTAGGGGTTGATACTATGATGGAACAGAGGTTAGGGAAGTGTTTATGCAGTTTATTAATTTTTTTGTTCCTTTGCTAGTCATTTTGTTAGAACAACAGCTATGTTTATGCTAGCGTAATGAATAGCACAGCATTATTAAGGAGTGTCAAACAATTATTCAACTACTTGTAATATAAGCACAACAATAAAAAAACAGCTAGACACCTACATAGGACACAATTTCAGTTTGGATGAATCGTTCGTTCAAAAATGTTGAACACTTTCCTTTCTAATGAATTTCATTAAAATTTGTTTGTTAACAAAATTCATTAAAACAAATTTAATGCCTAGGTTAAATAATAATAATAATAATAAAAAAACAACCTATGCTATTTAACTGCTAAATCATCAAATCCCCCTTCCCAAGAAACCCCTACTTGATTAACCCCTTAACTGCCACAACAAACTTTGCAAAAACAGGCTACACTATACTAATCCCTAAACCACCATACCTCTCATTGCAAAAACCCTCTACACTACTTAAGCCCTAAACCACAACAACCCCCATTAAAAAAACTCCTAAACTGCCACAACCACATCAGAATAAAACCCCTACACTGTTAACCCCTAAACCGTCACAACCCCTATAACAAAGAAACTAACTGCTAACCACCCAAGCTAACAGTAAAAAAAGCACCTAAAAATAAAAGAGCCATATACTAAAACTAGAGCCAATAGAAGGAGCTTCTTTAGGTAAATTAGCCAAAAGTAAAAAAAGCTAATTCTATTGGCTCATTTTAAAAATCAATCAGCCAATAGAATTATTTTTTTCCTATTGGCTGATTTGAAAAATAAAAAGAAGCTCATTATAGTAGCTGTTTTGAAATTGAAATAGAAATCAGCCAGCAGAACTGCCAGAACACATCTATAAACCCTGGATACAGCTTCAGAGCCTTTGTGGTGAAAATTTGCTAATATGAGTCTGAAACCTCAAGTTAAGCAGCTGCAGTCATAACACAGCTTGGTCGAATGAGCCTGGGATGACAAGCATTTCTGTGATGTGATTGGTTTAGGAAGTGCAAGGGGCAGGGCTTCATAAGAACACTAATGTGCAATAATAAATTCTGGCAGTTTTCAGACTTAAATTACAAGAACGGGGCAAATATATAAAAGCATAATTAAGCATTTTATAATACAATCTTTATGACAACTTTTAAATAAATCTGTGAGTTTCTATGCAGAAGCTGAACATGAGTGATGCACATTTCTTCTGATTCAGGCTCATCTCTCTGACATTCTGAGAAATATATATTAAAGTGATGGCAAACGTTCCCCTTTGTATAAACAGATCCAGAATGTTAACATATTGCTAACATTCTGGTTTATACCACTGGTTTTCAAACCTTTCCACAGGCCTCCCTAACAGGCCAGATTTTAAGGATATCTGAACTAGAGCACAGGTGCAATAATCAGTTGATTAGTAAACATGGTTATTTTACCTGCTCTCACCCAAGGTAATCCTAAAAATCTGTCCTGTTAGGGAGGTTTATACAAAGTGTAAAGTTAACCATCACTTTAAGGTTAAAAAATTTACATTTATTAAAAAAAAAAAATACTAGGAAAATCAGCCACTGAGATGCAGCACAGATAATTCTAACATTTTCCAGTCAGAACCGAATTTTAAGCAAATTGTTATGTACTCAATGATAATAAATAACAACAAATTTTCCTTTGCTTAACCTCTTAAGGACATATGACAGAATTTTTCCGTCATAAAACAATTGAGCAAACTGAAAGCTGTGTCCTTAAAGGGTTAAAACTAGAAATGGGGACTCGCTTAAACAGAACATTCATGTATAAATTGACTTGTTTAAAGCATAAATACTTCAGTAGACAATAAGGCTTTTAATGAACATATTACACCAATTTCTAAAAAGGAGACTAATAAATGACAAATCTAATCTTCCCCAAAAATGTATCTAGCAGAAGGCAAAAAAATAAATTGCTTTTAACATAATTCCATCAACATAATGTGCAGTAGAAGAGAATTCCGTATTGTATGAGCTTAGAAATGTCGATTAATTGGTATCAAAAGATTGAATCAAGTTGGTGCTTATGCTTTCATATAAACTATATTAACTACATTTTGGGGAGGGGGGTTACATTTGACCTCTCTTGCTAACCCCCACCAGACATCATTAATCTCAAAATATTGATTTTCCTGGCTATGACCTAGATTACGAGTTTTGCGTTAGAGGCTGTGCGGTGCTAACAAGCAGTTTTGTCTCACCGCTCACTTACCTGCAGCGCTGGTATTACGAGTTTTCAGAAACCCGTCGTTAAAAGACAAGAAGTGAGCGTTAAGCAAAATTTTGCTCATTACCGCACTCCAATACCAGCGCTGCTTAAGTCAGCAGTGAGCTGGTCGTACGTGCTCATGCATGATTTCCCCATATGAATCAACGGGGAGAGCCGGCTGAAAAAAAAGTCTAACACCTGCAAAAAAGCAGCGTAAAGCTCCTTAACGTAGCCCCATTGATTCCTATGGGGAAATAAAAGTTATGTCTACACCTAACACCCTAACATGAACCCCGAGTCTAAACACCCCTAATCTTACACTTATTAACCCTAATCTGCCGCCCCCTAAATCACCGACACCTGCATTATATTTATTAACCCCTAATCTGCCACTTCGGAAACACCGCCGCCACCGACATATTTATGAACCCCTAATCTGCTGCCCCCAACATCGCCGACACCTACATTATATTTATTAACCCCTAATCTGCCGCACCCAATGTTGCCGCCACCTACCTACATTTATTAACCCCTAATCTGCCGCCCCCAACGTCGCCGCCACTATATTAAAGTTATTAACCCCTAAATCTAAGTCTAACCCTAACACCCCCTAACTTAAATATAATTTAAATAAGTCTAAATAAAATTCCTATCATTAACTAAATTATTCCTATTTAAAACTAAATACTTACATATAAAATAAACCCTAAGCTAGTTACAATATAACTAATAGTTACATTGTATCTAGTTTAAGGTTTATTTTTATTTTACAGGAAAGTTTGTATTTATTTAACTAGGTAGAATAGTTATTAAATAGTTATTAACTATTTAATAACTACCTAGATAAAATAAATACAAAAGTACCTGTAAAATAAAACCTAACCTAAGTTACACTAACACCTAACACTACACTATAATTAAATAAATTAACTAAATTAACAACAATTAAATAAATTAAATTAAATTAGCTAAAGTACAAAAAACCCCACTAAATTACAGAAAAAAATAAACAAATTACAAGATATTTAAACTAATTACACCTAATCTAATAGCCCTATCAAAATAAAAAAGCTCCCCCAAAATAAAAAAAAAAACCTTAGCCTAATCTAAACTACCAATAGCCCTTAAAAGGGCCTTTTGCGGGGCATTGTCCCAAAGTAATCAGCTCTTTTACCTGAAAAAAAAATACAAACAACCCCCCCCCCCAACAGTAAAACCCACCACCCACACAACCAACCCCCCAAATAAAATACTAACTAAAAAAACCTAAGCTCCACATTGCCTAGAAAAGACATTTGGATGGGCATTGCCCTTAAAAGGGCAGTTAGCTCTTTTGCAAGCCCAAAGTCCCTAACCTAAAAATAAACCCACAAAATACACCCTTAAAAAAACCTAACACTAACCCCCTGAAGATCGACTTACTGGGAGAAGTCTTCATCCAAGCCGGGCCGAAGTCCTCAACGAAGTTGGGAGAAGTCTTCATCCAAGCAGGGCGAAGTGGTCCTCCAGACGGGCAGAAGTCTTCTTCCAGACGGCATCTTCTATCTTCATCCATCCGGCGGGGAGCGGGTCCATCTTACAGACATCCGGCACGGAGCATCCTCTTCAATCGACATCTTCTTACTAATGGCTCCACGCCGGATGGATGAAGATAGAAGATGCCGTCTGGATGAAGACTTCTGCCCGTCTGGAGGACCACTTTGCCCGGCTTGGATGAAGACTTCTCCCGGCTTTGTTGAGGACTTCGGCCCGGCTTGGATGAAGACTTCTCCTGGTAAGTCGATCTTCAGGGGGTTAGTGTTAGGTTTTTTTAAAGGTGTATTGAGTGGGTTTTATTTTTAGGTTAGGGACTTTGGGCTTGCAAAAGAGCTAACTGCCCTTTTAAGGGCAATGCCCATCCAAATGCCCTTTTCAGGGCAATGTGGAGCTTAGGTTTTTTTAGTTAGTATTTTATTTGGGGGTTGGTTGTGTGGGTGGTGGGTTTTACTGTTGGGGGTGTTGTTCGTATTTTTTTTTCAGGTGAAAGAGCTGATTACTTTGGGGCAATGCCCCGCAAAAGGCCATTTTAAGGGCTATTGGTAGTTTAGTTAAGGCTAGGGTTTTTTTTTGGGGGGGGCGCTTTTTTTATTTTGATAGGGCTATTAGATTAGGTGTAATTAGTTTAAATATCTTGTCATTTTTTTATTATTTTCTGTAATTTAGTGTTTGTTTTTTATGTACTTTAGCTAATTTAATTTATTTAATTGTTGTTAATTTAGTTAATTTATTTAATTACAGTGTAGTGTTAGGTGTTAGTGTAACTTAGGTTAGGCTTTATTTTACAGGTACTTTTGTATTTATTTTAGCTAGGTAGTTATTAAATAGTTAATAACTATTTAATAACTATTGTACCTAGTTCAAATAAATACAAACTTGCCTGTAAAATAAAAATAAACCCTAAGCTAGATACAATTTAACTATTAGGGATTATTTTATAGGTAAGTATTTAGTTTTAAATATGAATAATGTAGTTAATGATAGTAATTTTCTTTAGATTTATTTAAATTATATTTAAGTTAGGGGGTGTTAGGGTTAGGGTTAGACTTAGATTTAGGGTTAATAACTTTAATATAGTGGCGGCGACGTTGGGGGCGGCAGATTAGGGGTTAATAAATGTAGGTAGGTGGCGTCGATGTTAGGGATGGCAGATTAGGGGTTAATAATATTTAACTAATGTTTGCGAGGCGGGAGTGTGGCGGTTTAGGGGTTAATATGTTTATTATAGTGGCGGCGATATTGGGGCAGCAGATTAGGGGTTAATAAGTGTAGGTAGGTGGCGGCGACATTGGGGGCGGGAGATTAGGGGTTAATAATATAATGTAGGTGTCGGCGATGTTGGGGGCAGCAGATTAGGGGTTCATAAATATAATGTAGGTGGCGGCGGTGTCTGGAGCGGCAGATTAGGGGTTAAAAATTGTATTATAGTGTTTGCGATGTGGGAGGGCCTCGGTTTAGGGATTAATAGGTAGTTTATGGGTGTTAGTGTACTTTTTAGCACTTTAGTTTAATGTATCAGCTTTGTACCATAAAACTCTTAACTACTGACTTTTAAATGTGTTTGGCCTCTTGACAGGGTAGGGTGTACCGTTCACTTTTTAGCCTCTCAGGACAGACTCGTAATACCGGCGCTATGGAAGTCCCATAGAAAAAAGACTTTACAAAGTTTACGTAAGTCGTTTTGCGGTAAGGCCAAGGAAGTGTGCGGTGACAATAAACCTTCAAGACTCGTTATACCAGCTGGCGTAAAAAAAACAGCGTTAGGACCTCTTAACGCTGCTTTTTTTACCTTAACGTACAACTCGTAATCTAGGTGTATGTATGTATGGGGAAAAAAATCTGTTTTAAAAGATGCAGAATAAGTACAAATTGTATATTCAGTGAAGAAAATCACAAAAATATTTAATATTGTAAAATATCAAGGCAAATTAAATCTTTATTTAAATTATATCCTTTATATTTCTTTATTTTGGAAGCAAATAGAATAAAATATAGTTTTGATTGTAGTAAGACACAGTCCAAACAAGGATCCATGTGTTAAAAAAAGACTGTGTCAAGTTAGTAAAATAAATACTATATTTTACAAAAATTAGGCATGTGTATTTGTATATTTTGGGTTGACACGAATGCTGAAGATGGTACCCACAAGCCTTTTTTGGTGATTTTTGGAACCGGATTTCTTCTTTTGAAAGAGCAACACACTAAGATCTGTGCAAATCCAGCTCCAAAAATTGGCGAATACAGTTTGCGGGTGCCATCTTCAGCATTCGTTTCCACCCGAAAATCACAACGCACATACCTAACAAACACATTAAAGACACAGGTATGATTATTTGAAGAAAAAGAGATTCAGCTAGCTTGCTCAATATTAAACTACATTAATGACCTTTATGTATGAGACTAAGTATACCAGTATATCTTTTCTAATCCCTATAGAACTTATAAAATGCTGCAACTCTGGTAATCATAGGAAGCAGAAAACTTGAACACATGAAACAAAAAAAATAACGGAGGAGATGGCCCGGTGACTTGATGAGAAAACATGCAAAGTGCAGGTTCCTCAAAATGATCCACCAGAAGGTACCTGGTAGATGTTCCTCTGCCACACACTTTATAGACAAGAAAATATAGAAAGGGAAAAGGGAGATTATAATCGGTGCTAGGAACACAACCGTGGAATAAAATAACAGATATAACCAGAATCATTTGCATTAAATAAAATATATAATCGATGATAGACTGACAGATAGAAAAACAGACAGATAGACAAGCAAACAAATAAATTTTGCACATACATGTGGTTTGACTGCATGCTAATTTCAGTTTTATTTAATTTATGAACAACTAATCTACAAGACCTTCCAAAGGAGTTATTGTTTTTAAACTTATTGGACTTTAATGTTCCTTGGCAGGATATGTACATATGCTGCAGAAAAAATTGTAATAACTTTTACCAGAAGCATTTTTGCTAATAGAAGTACAGTATATTGCAAAACTGCTTCTATTCCAAATTGAAATGCATTTATTTCAGTTTTGACCTTTCTATCCCTTTACCTATGTCACATATTTTAAACAAGCAATGATATTTATCCAATACGTCAATTGTTTTTGAGGTTGCAAAGTTTTGCAAAACAATCTATAAAGCCGTTTGTTAAACGTTCTAAATATTCCATTATTTACAATTAAAATTACTTTATAAGAAATGTTTATTTTTGTAATATATTTTGAAAATTGTTTACGTTTAACTTATCAAAGAGATACACACAGTGAATCTCCTAAAATATATAAAATTACTAATTTAATTAACAAGTGAGATGAATTCTTGGATAATCAGCAACTGCTCTTAAATCTAATTTACATTAGACATTCCAAAGTTTAAGAAAAGGTTAGAATAACATATATTTTTTTCTCTGTTAGAAGTAATAAAAGCTTGATATTCCTATCAGCACTAAAATATTCTCACTAAAATCCCTGTAGGTTCTTTTTTTGTTTATTTATGATAGAAAGATATAAAAAATGGAGTCCCTACAATTGTTGACCCATTTTCCTAGGCCATAAGGTTAAACCTCTGGAGTCAAAATATTTTTAATAGTTTCTACAAATGTCAGTGCATATTTTAAGCAGTTGTAGGCAAAGTCAGGACAAATATTAAAAAAAAAAAAATCCCTATGTTGATCATTTTAGGCAAGTGCATTTTACAGATTATTTTCTCATAGAGAATTCACATTTCTTAATCAACTATGAAGTTCTCTAGCTTTGAGAAAAAAGTTATAATTAAAGATACCTGTAAATAGCTAAATGTGTATTTATCTCACAAAGTCACATACCCTCGCTACCCACGCTACCCACACAGTTAAGATAGAATAATTACATTTTTATGAAATAAATATTAAATTTTTAGCAGCCTATCAACCTTCATTGGAAAGATTGTACTTCCCCTTTCTGGAAAAGTTGGTCTTATATCAATTGGTGGGCATTATGGTGGGGCTTAAGGACTCTAAAATATTGGTACTAACAAAAAAAAGGATTGTTGCCTAGTAATGATGATTACCATGGTAATAACCTGAATACTAGATTGGAATGTGACCCCCCCCCCCCCCATTCAAAAAAGTGAAACTCCTTTATTTAAATTAGAAATCCCTTGCCACTTAAATATGGTTAACAGAGACTCTGTAATACCATCCCCTTTCCAAAAAGGCATTTCCCTACAATAATCATCTTGCAAATAAACAAAAACATTTTAAAATGCTGAAAAATTTGTCTGGTCATATCATGTGACTAAGATCCCAATGTAATATAAAAGCATAAATGTTTTTGCAGGCAATTTTGTGCCAATATCTCCTGCTTTGTGTAACTATTTGGTCTCATTGTCAGAACTCTCAAAGATGTATTTAAAAAACTTGTAAGGTGGAGACTAACCATCTTCCATTGGTTAAAGCACCCCACCCAAGCTGCATGCAGGAAATATAGAAAACAAGTGCAACCCTGATTCAAAGTAGCGTTATACTTTAATAATAAAAGATAAGTTAATGCATTTATTAAATAAAAGATAATACATGCACAAAGAACATCATGCCGTAATCACTGCAGTTTCCTAGGCGTGTGTCTTTTTATCCACATTAGGTTATACTGCCCAGGGCCCTCTCTATGTGATGTGTGTTGTCAGGTTGAAAGTTGCTTCTCTACACGTTTCTTCTGCATTCTGCATACTTTCTCAAGAGTTCAGTGGAGTATAAGATGGGTTGAGCCATATCGGCTTAAATATTCTCCATAGGACCTCCCCTTCATTCCAGCTTGACTGATCACCTGGTATTATATGCAGGCGTATATCGACTTTCGTTAGTCCCTCCTATTAGAGGAATATCACTCTATGGTGGCTAGTGTAAAGGTGGCAGAGGAAAAGAGATCCCTCCCATATTACATGGGTGGTCTACCCAACCCGTGTTTGTTAATCTCAATTATTACAAATTGAAGCAGATACAAAGTTGCAAAAAATTGAAGCGTTTCCTACAACATCGAAATAGAAAAGTATCAAAAAACTTCCAAAAACTTCTAAAATACACATAAAATACATTCTACAATATATAGTGTGAAAAAGAAACAATTTCATAGTGTAAGCACACTATAACTCATATCATAAAAGCCAGCAAAACTAAATCAATTTTAAGACCTTGTGGGGGCATACTATCTGAAGATGTATCCATTTTGTCACATCTGCGCAACTGTATTAATCTTTGTTATGGACCATTTGTCGGTGGAATGACCTCTACTACCATAATTTTCAGACCACCAGGATCTTTATTCTGCATTTTTTAAATGGTCTGAAACACTATGATTAGTGAAATCTTCTTCAATATTGGCTATATTTTCATATAATTATCGTTTCAACTTTCTTTTTGTTCTTCCTATATATAATTTATTGCATTTACATGTTAGAGTTATCTTAAATTTTTTGCTTATTGGTTTTAATTTTAATTTTGAGAATGTCAGCATGTTTTTTAAAATGTTATATTTTTCTAAAAATTAACTCAGGTCTTTCTTCTACTTCTATGTTAAGGGTAGGATCTGATTTTAATGCTTCCAAATGTCTATAAAGGGTGGAACTAATAAAATGTGCCCCTGTACTGTAAGTGGTGATACATTTGGCATAATTTGTGGATTATTATTAGTTTGCAGTAAATCCTTTCTAAACAATTACTACTTTTATTTCTACTTTCCTCAAATAAATTCTGGTCATAAACTTTCTGAATAAACTTTTTTCTGAAGGACATCTGCCTCAGTCACAAAATATCCCATATGTGTGCTATTCCCCCCTGATGTCTAAATTGGCTCCACCCAAACCCAGGTGTAATCGTGATAGTGTATAGCAGTTTTATATAAAGCCAGGGAGTCTCATTCTATTATAAAGAGAGAAACCAGGAATGATTCAGCCCATAATGGCAAAGTATTGTAGTATTAGGTCCAATCAAAACTGGGATACCTTGTAAGTTGGTGAGTGACTGGCTAAGCAGAATATGGCCATATTGTGCAGCTAAGATCCCAATTTTAATATAAAAGCATAGGAGTTTTTTGCAGCATTTAAATATTTTTTTTTGGTTTATTTGCACCAATACCTTCTGTTTTGTGTAACTATTTGGTCTCATTGGATGCACTCCCAGGGATGTATTTAATCTATTTTATAAGGTGTGCTAAACCAAAATTTGTGGATTTGTATTTAAATTAAAGGGAGACTGACCGTCTTCCATTGGTTAAAGCACCCCACCCAAGCTCGGGTATACTCATGACAGTGTAATGGAGTTGTGTATAAGTAAAGGTGGGGAGTCTCATTCTAGTATAAAGAAACAAAGCAGTAATGATTCAGCCCATAAAGGCAAAGTACTGTAGTGTTAGTAACATTTAGCATTGGGACAGCTTGTAAGCTGGTGATTGGCTAAGCAGAATATGGCCATATTGTGTGACTAAGATCCCAAAATGCATACATGTTTTCTGCAGCATTTAAAAATGTTTTGTTTGTTTATTAAGTAAATGTGTGTCAATACCTCCCACTTTTTCTATCTATCTGTCTATCTATGTCTGTCTGTTTGTCTATCTATCTATCTATCTATCTATCTATCTATCTATCTATCATCTATCTATCATCTATCTATCATCTATCTAACATCTATCTATCTATCTATCTATCTATCTATCTATCTATCTATCTATCTATCTATCTATCTATCTATCATCTATCTATTATCTATCTATCTATCTATCTATCTATCTATCATCTATCTATCTATCATCTATCTATCTATCATCTATCTATCTATCTATCTATCTATCATCTATCTATGTAATGTATTGTACTGTATATGACAGAACACTATTTAAACATGTTCAAATATTTTTGCATAAAAAAGCTCAAAATACAACTGTTCATTTTGTCTGTTTGTGTCTGTTTACAACTGAATAAAGTGATGCACTTTTTTTTCTAATACTGGTGACCCCTATATAGGCCATACATTACGCCTACAATAAATAAATAAGACAATTTACAACAAGAATGGGTGTAAAGGCCGCAGCCCGCATTTATTAAATAATTTATTAATTAACAATTTTCCAAAACAACAATTAAAAACATAAACTCCTTTAACTTTTAAAACACAAAAGGTGCCATAGCACCGAGATGTACCTTCCCCCCGGTTTACAACCAGATACATCCCCCAAAACTCTCCCGCCTCTTTAGGGAGGTACCAACTTACTTAACCTCCAGATCTAAAACACCCCGCCACCAGCAAAATACAATGCTTCCTGCGACAACCTCAAACAACAGGGAGGGAGGGCGGGAACTTTTTCCTTGCGCTTGTATAAGCTAAAGAGGACGGTTGATACGCGCCCAAATTTGAAATACTAAAGTCAGGCTCCGCCCACTCTGACCGGACGGCTCCATTGCCAGAATAGGGGTCACATTCCCCTCCGTCAATTTTAATTCCTCCAGGGAGTCATGACCCCTATATAGGCCATACATTACGCCTACAATAAATAAATAAGACAATTTACTACAAGAATGGGTGTAAAGGCCGCAGCCCGCATTTATTAAATAATTTATTAATTAACAATTTTCCGAAACAACAATTAAAAACATAAACTCCTTTAACTTTTAAAACACAAAAGGTGCCATAGCACCGAGATGTACCTTCCCCCCGGTTTACAACCAGATACATCCCCCAAAACTCTCCCGCCTCTTTAGGGAGGTACCAACTTACTTAACCTCCAGATCTAAAACACCCCGCCAAAGCACGCCAATGCGTGCCTACCCCACCCGGGCTAAGGCCTTTAACACAGCTTCTTTGATGTTAAAATTAAAAAGATGCAAACCTACTTCATTTAAATGTACACCATCTTTCAAAAAGAAACAACGCCCAGTCTCACCCTCAAACTCTACATGGCGAATGCCAAACCCCCCAATCCTGCAAACAAAACTACTAACAGATCTATTTACCTTTTTTCTAGAGGCCTCCAGCTTCCTCACATCCCATGCTGCCCTCCAAACAGACCTGGGTTCAATATCCGACCACACTAACACCATGTCAGGGAACAATTCCTGCAACCTAACCAAATCCCACTTAATTTTGTCCAACAAATCCTTCTGAGAAATAAAACCCAAGTCATTTCCTCCTGCATGTATAATTAGAATCGCTGGAGGCCGAAACAACCTAGCATAACCCACCACCTTACCAAGTAATTGATCCCACCTCAACCCTCTGGTACCAAACCACCTCAACCTCACTGTCTCCTCATTAAGCTTCAGCTGAATGCCCTGCTCTGTACATGCTGCTGCCTTCCGGGCCCAATAAATGTAGGAATGCCTGACAATCCAACAATGTACTGGTCCTGTCAAAACAAAAACAAAAACCTAAACTCTCATATCAAGCCTAACATAAGATTTAAAACATCCAGACTTCCAGCCACCAATCCTCTTAATCACATTCTCACTCAAACCCAAATTGGCCGCCTCCGTCGCTGCCCCTATCCGAAACGAGTGAGTACCAAAATCCTTTGCCGCATAACCAAGCTTCGACAAAACCTTTCTAAACACCGCCAGGAATTGGAAACGCGAAAGACTGGACCCGTCCTGATGTACAAACAAAGGTAAGAAACCCGCTGGACGCACCCCCAAAAAGGCTTTCAATACCGCCACCGGACAACAACTCCCTTTAGTTTCTTTAATCTGGATCCACCGTCCCAACCCCTTTTGATCCGTTTTTGATTTCTTCAACCAAACCCATAACACATTATCTTTGATAGAAACATCACGGGCCCACAGACCCCCAGAATCCTGTCTATTAGCACCGACAATTTCAGATATACGAAAGGCACCAAAAAAGGCCAACACAAAAGCAGCTTGAAATAAAAGAAATTCATACTCAGATGTACAAACAGCATTTAAGGAACCCAATAACTGTTTCAAAGTCTCGAAAACCACCGGACGCCTTCTGTCGTTACAAACCTGACCTTACTGCTAATCTAATTACGAACAGTTTTGTCAAATCCTGATAACCTAATAACTTAAAAAGAAAACCCATTGCTGCAATGGATTTATAAACTTTTGACTTTGACCAACCCAAATCGCCCCATTTCAAGACCCATGCTAAGAGTCCATGACTCCACTCCTCATTGGCAAAAACCAAACCATTCGCTGACACAAATTTAAACCATTGCTTCCAAACAGTTACATAAGCCAACCAAGTACCTTGAGCTAAAGCTCCCTTAGCGACCCGAATTAAATCCAGCATCTCAGATCCCATAGCTCTGTCGGACATCCAACACCCTCCTTCTCTGCATCCGGAGCCACTTTCCAGAACCTTTCCCACTGAAAGCGAGAAAGAGAATCAGCAATGACATTCTGACAACCTGGAACATGTACAGCACGAAATAAAACATTCAATTGCATACAATCCAGAACAAACAACCTCAGAAGACGCACCACTGGTAGCGAGCTAGATGTGAGTCTATTAATTGCGAACACAACCCCCAAGTTATCCGTGTGGAATATCACCTTTTTGTCCCTAAAAACATCCTTCCAAATTTTTAACGCTACTACCAACGGGAATAACTCCAGAAAAACCAAATTCTTATTGAGACCCGCCTGTTTCCATTCCACCGGCCATAACTCCGCAGACCAACGCCCGTGCAAATATGCACCGTAACCCACCGAACCAGAGGCATCAGTATACAAATGAATATCCTCATTCGAAACTGCTAAACCTTGAACCATCGCACATCCATTAAATTTTTCTAGAAAAGTCAGCCAGATTTTTAAATCCTCTTTTAGTTCCTTACCCAACCGAATCCAATGAGAGGGGTTCTTTACACCTGCCGTTGCTAAAGATAATCTCCTAAAGAAAACTCTCCCAACCGGGATAATTCTGCAGGCAAAATTAAGCTTACCAACTAACGACTGAATTTCTTTAAGCCTAAGCTTCTTTCTCTTCAAACAAGCATCAATACAACTCTTCAAGTCCAAAACTTTATCCAAAGGCAAACGGCATTCCATTTTCCCGGAATCAATTTCAATGCCCAAGAAACTCAAAACTGTTTGAGGACCTTCCGTCTTCTCGTGGGCTACTGGAATGCCGAAATCTGCTGCCACCGCAAAGAAATGTTCCATAAGCTGAGCACAAACCATTTCACCTGCCCTACCAACGAAAAGGAAATCGTCAAGATAATGCACTAAAGATTTCGATCCAGATACCTGTCTAACCACCCATTCCACAAAAGTGCTGAATTTTTCAAAATACGCACATGATATGGAACAACCCATTGGTAGACACAAGTCCACGTAAAAGGACCCTTCAAAATAACAGCCCAACAAGTGATGACAAACCGGATGCACAGGTAAAAGCCGAAAGGCTGCCTCCACGTCCACTTTCCCCAACAAAGCACCCACACCCGCCGCTGTCACCAGCTTAACAGCCTGATCAAATGAAGCGTACCTCACTGCAGCAACATCAGGATCTATACCGTCATTAACTGACGAGCCTTTTGGAAAAGACAGATGGTGAATTAAACGAAATTGTCCAGCCACTTTTTTGGGAACCACCCCTAACGGGGACACCCTCAAATTCCTAAATGGTGGGTGACTGAATGGTCCTGCCATCCTACCTAATGCCACTTCCTTATTCAATTTACTTCTCACAACCTCTGGAAATTCCTTAGCAGACTTTAGATTCCCCGAAATTTGACAAACCCCCCCTTCCTCAAACGGGATCCAAAAACCAGAACTAAAACCTGATAACAACAACTCAGCATCACCCGCTTTTCCCTTCACCTTAGCGAATTGCTCTAACCAGGGCACCATCCTTCTTACCTTCACTGGGGTCTTGGCCCTTAGGAGCAACCTCTCCTGCCTTACCACCGCCACCTTTTTTGAAACATCTGAACCCAGGGTGGGTTCCTTCACAACCGGAACAAGCGTGCTTGTATTTACATCCACTACCGAATTTACACAAGCCTTCATTGTACTGGAAGCACAACCCTTTTCTAATGGCCACTGCCGCGCCTCCCCCTGAAACTCCCCCAGCTGAGCTGACACCCCCCTGTATTTCCTGCCCCGATACCACGAAAGGACCCACGCATTGGAGTCATCAACTCCAACCAGATCCCCATATCCCGGTCATCCCAACGCATCTCCGGCCTTACTGCCAAACGCTGACGAAATTGTTCGTCATAACGCCACCACGCTAATCCCCCATATGTGCGACATGCCGCCGAGATTTCATCGTAATAGCAAAAAAGGGGGGAACACTGATCTGGGAACTTCTCACCGATCACCGAAGCCAGAATACAAAAGGCCCTTGACCAATTAGAAAGCGTTTTAGGTAACTTACGATAACGTTTTTTGCGTTCATCCTCTTCTTTCTTCTCTTTATCCTTCGTCTCTTCTTTAATCTCCATCATCTGTTCCAAAGGTAACAGTGAAAAGAGCTCCAAAAATTCACGCTTCCAATTTTTTTCTTTTATTTCTTGAGTCAAATGAATCCCGAGTGGTCCAATAGAGCATAAGCATGGTCTTCTCATCGCGCACTCTGGAACTTTCACAATATCCCCCGACGAAACGACGTCTTTTTTCTGCCCTTGAGTCCCCCCAACTACCAGACCGCTGTCTCCCGAAACCGTAGCCACACCTGTTGCAGAGACGACGCTACCTGACCCTGTAGCTGCTCCCGACACAGGAGTCCCAACACCCGAAACCCCACTCCAAGCCGACGCTACATTCTCCTTCTGACCTTCTGATTGCCTTTCAATTTTTTCCAATAATTCCTTTAAGCCGCTCACCAGCATCTGTTGCATACTACCACTAACATGCTCACTACCATCCACCACCACCATTCTTGCAGCACCCTCACCTGTGTTCCTGGGTGCCGTGTTTGGATGTACTGCTCCGGAGTCCCTCGTCTGCTCTGCTACCACTGCAACCTGCTGAGGCCTAGATTCCCTCTCACGGGGTCTATAAGCCCTCCGTCTGGGCGAAGAAGACCTGGACCTTCTCCTCCTTCCACTCCTCACTGCTGCTCTTTCCAACCTTCCCCATGTGGGCGACCTCCTTTCCTGACGATGACGGGATCTCTCTCTAGGCGACCGGGATTTTTCCCGACGCCGTTCCTCACCAGACCTTCTGTGACTATGGCACTCACGGGCATCCACAACCCGCGGCCGTATCTGTGGAGAGGAGACAGTGAAAGGCCTAACATGATAACCTTCCCTACTGATACTACCACTCCCTACCCTAGACCTAACCCTAGAATCTCCAAACTCCTCCTGCACAATGCAACCAGGCGATAAAGCCCTTATTAAATGTTCTAAAGTGGCCAGGTCCCCTACCTGCCGTTGTCCCACTGGTCCAGCTGAAGTTCCCTCCCCAGGATCCTCCATATCCAAGTCACTGTAGGTATAATCAAAGCACAATGCATCACCCTCCACGTCCTGCCCTGCTGGAGCAACAGAAATATCTGTCCCGCCGCCCACATGGGCCCTTTTTTCTTTCTGCCCTAAACCTGTCGGAGATAAATGTAATACATTAATTCCCTCTCCTTCAGACCCCCCTCCAACTATTCCTAATTGCCTTCCCACTCTCATTCTGCCCTTACCTTTACCTTTAGAGGCCACCCCTTTACCCCTATGGCTTATACTGTCAGACTGACCTACACATTCTTTCCTTAACTCACAGCCCTCTACAACCTGAGACTTCTTAACCCTACTACCTCTAACTGATTTCCTCACACACTTCGACCCTCTCCTGGGAACTGCGCATATAGCCTGACTCTCAATATCACCCCTTATGTCCTTTTCAACAAACCTAGACCCTTCCATTTGATAATTAGCTGCAACCCTACTTTTTTCCCCCCTCACACTCAATTCTGTGCCTTCACACTCCCCTTCCAACAGCTCCAGAGATTGAGAGGCAACAGGATTTAACTCCTTTGCCGTAACCAGTTCCCTCAAATCTTGAGATGCCAAAATGCCCCTATCTTCTGACAGCGCCATGCTCCTACTTGCAATATCTCCCTGACATGAAGGCAACCTTTCCCCAAATTGATCAAGGCCCAGCCCACACAATACAATTTCCTTACCTGCCGTGAGTCCGGTCCTGCTAGCCGCCTCAACCGTCTGCTCCTTCTCCAATGCCTTCTGCCCTTTAGCCTTACCAACGCTCCTCCGCTCAACCGATAAGGATTTGGACCCACCCCCCCCGCCGGGGGGCTCCGACACTGCTGCTCCCGACATCCGGCGATAAACGAACTGGAGGCCTGGACCGCCTCCGCGACCTGCCGTGATTGCTCCCTTCCGATGCGGCTCCCGGGAGATTGGCAGCTGCCAAATAATCCCGGAGCCATGCTGTCCCGCGTGCTGCCGCCACCCTACTAACTTCGTCAAGGACCGACTCCATCCTCTAAGGCCTATCCAACCGCAAGGAGCAAACTTTTTCCTTGCGCTTGTATAAGCTAAAGAGGACGGTTGATACGCGCCCAAATTTGAAATACTAAAGTCAGGCTCCGCCCACTCTGACCGGACGGCTCCATTGCCAGAATAGGGGTCACATTCCCCTCCGTCAATTTTAATTCCTCCAGGGAGTCAATCTTTTTATTGAGTTGGTTGTGGTCTTGCCCATTGTGGACATTTTTATGCTCATGTTAAATTATCAGATCTATGTAACAATATAAACTAGAGTTCCTGGGATTGGAGTAGATCCTGGAGTAAAGGAATGTTTGACTCATGTATGAGGGACTACATATTCATGGGGCAGAAAGAAGGGATCTTTTGGGGGAAGTTCCTCAGGAGGCGGCAAGAGTATAGCATTTAGTAATTAGCATGTTAACTGAAACCATCCCCTCTCTCCTGATCTTTTTTTTTTTTTCCTTTGAAGGGATGCGTAGACGTTTTTTATAGTATAACAACTATGGCCAGGTTGGGGTTTGCAGTGTTAACCTTCTTACAGGGTAATACCACACCCATTCTTGGCCATAGTTGCTGCAGTTAATATATTATTTGAAAATAAATAAGGGGTTGCTTAGTAAAGAGACTTGGAAGTCAAAAGAACTTTCATGATTCAGAAAGAACATGACATTTTATTAAACTTTTTTTCCTTTGATTGACTTCTCTTATCAAATTTAGTTAATTTTCTTGGTATCCTTTGTTGAAAAGCATAACTAAGTAGGGTTTAGGAGAAGCAATACACCACTGGGAGATAAATGGTGACTGGTGCCTATTCACATATGTCTCTTGTCATTGACTCACCAAATGTGTTCAGATAGCTCCCAGAAGCTCATTGCCCTTCTGGATATAATTTCATGTGTGACCCCTTAATAGGGTGGTGCACAAAATGTCGCTTTCACAAAAGCGATATTTGCGCTCCACTGAGTAATACCAGTGCACGCAAACGTGTACTGGTATTACAAGTTAGGTGCAATGCAAACACGACCACATGTTCGCATTGCACAAAAGAATTGTGCTCACGAGAGTACGCTTTCATAGGCTCCAATGGGATCTTCGTTCTCATGCCGACAGACACGGCAAAGAACTTAGCACAGCAAAAGGGGTAAGTTATGCAGTGATGGCAGCAAATTGTAAATATATGTGTATATGCTTATATACAGTACAGGTATGTCCGCACCTCCCATACAAAGGATATCCAGAGTAAAAAAAAAAAGATTTTTTTTATGTGAACAATTAAAAATACAAAAAAGCCATAAATTCAATAGAAAAAATCCACAGGCTGGTGGAAAAGAGTGCCAAACATGTTTGGGGCCCTCCCCTAGCCCTTCGTCACTGCCATGTGCAGAAACTCCAACCAGACTGCTACTATTTAAAGCTGAATGTCTACAATTAGACACCTGATTAATTAATCCTTAAAGAGACATGTTCCCACATATCATGGCTTACATAGAAGTTTTAAAGAAACATTGTTCATACATTGTATATACATATAAATGCATTTACAACATTTCACCAACATTACACATATTAACACATAAATATATATGTATATAAGCATATACATATATATTTACAGCGAACACACAGTCTCCAAAGCCCGCAATGTAAAGGCACTTTTCAGTGCGTTTTTTTTTTTCTAACCCCCACACCCACCAACTTTAGCCCCCAAAAACTGCAAAGTGCAGTTATTTTATTAAAAAATAAAGACATTACTATCTTTAATTTTTAATAAAGTATATTACACTTGATTTTGGGGGCATTTTGGTGGACATTTATAAAATTAAACAGAGATCTGATCTCTGGTTAATTTTATAAATGCTAACGAGCTCTTGGTAGCAATAACCAGCCACTTGTAATGGCTGGTTATTTATTGTTTACGCAAATGGGCAAATTTGGCCTTTTGCAGGCACGCCATAAATTAGCGCTCCACTTGTAATCTAGGCCATAGACTTTTATAACTAATCAAAATGTAAGTTTTTTAAAAAAAAATCTTTCAATATTTTATGTGTTTTTGTTCTGATACGGTAAATCTTAAAAAACCATTAATAACCAATAATGAAATAGGCTACGGACAGCCCTTTAACCTACATAGGTGTATTTAGTCTTTTTATGATTAAATATATGTAATCTGGGGAGACAGGTTATCTTTTAGGATGTTTTTGGCATCCCTATGGATGATTCAAATGGTCTACGGAATTGTTAGTTATATTCAAATTCTGACAACATTTTTTTTTCCAGTACCAGTTTCTAAATTAATTAAATAACATGTATATAAATGTACTGTCTGACTGCAATATATTTAAGGTCACTAATTTGTATATTTTAAAATGTCTGAAAAGGAAAAGAGGAAATTAATCTTAACCGGAGGTTGCAGCTTGCGGAACAGTACAGACTGACTAAGTCACCAATGTAGAACTGATTTGAGCTGACAAAATGTTATTTAAGGGATTACATTGTTCAAAAGTGTTTCTTTTTGGAAGTCAGGTAGATTTATTATGGCTTTAAGCCTTAACAGCTGTTGAATGTATATGCTGGTGAGACTTTAAGCAATAAGAATCTGCTGTGAGGGTTAGTATGAGTCTTGAATTTTAAAGAACACATAGTAGTTTTTTTCATTGTAACTGGATTGCCTGTGTAAATATTATTATAAACTAGAATGTTCTATTTGCAGATATTCTTTCAGACTCAAATTCTCTGAAACTTAATAAGTATTTTTACAATTACTAAACACATTGTGCAGAGTCTTAAAGTGTTTTACAAAGCTGTGAAGTGACCTAAGATCATTGGCATTAATATTTGTTAATTATATTAGGAGACACTCTGCCCCGTTCGGTGTTTTCCTAATTCTGGCATGAGAACATGAATTTAAACCAATCCACGTTACTTAAAAAAAAAAGGTGAGACACTCAAGATGTCGGATGTAATTTCAAGAATCACTGAATACTGTTATTGGAAAAAAATCAGATTGCTTATGTAACTTTACATTGGCATACACACATCGTGCTGTTTCCCATTAGCTACGGCATGGATAACCAATGTAAAATAATTAGAGAGTCAAAAATAAAAAAATTAAATAAAAAAAGCTGATTCTACTTTTTATTTTTGTGAACCTGAGATAAATGTTATAATGTGGACTACAAATATTTTTGATGAAGTTTATCAGATAACATAAAAGTAAAAATTGTAAATATTGGGAATGCCCAAATTCCATAGACAAACAGGCTCTATGGTAACATAACATACAGGGAGTGCAGAATTATTAGGCAAATGAGTATTTTGACCACATCATCCTCTTTATGCATGTTGTCTTACTCCAAGCTGTATAGGCTCGAAAGCCTACTACCAATTAAGCATATTAGGTGATGTGCATCTCTGTAATGAGAAGGGGTGTGGTCTAATGACATCAACACCCTATATCAGGTGTGCATAATTATTAGGCAACTTCCTTTCCTTTGGCAAAATGGGTCAAAAGAAGGACTTGACAGGCTCAGAAAAGTCAAAAATAGTGAGATATCTTGCAGAGGGATGCAGCACTCTTAAAATTGCAAAGCTTCTGAAGCGTGATCATCGAACAATCAAGCGTTTCATTCAAAATAGTCAACAGGGTCGCAAGAAGCGTGTGGAAAAACCAAGGCGCAAAATAACTGCCCATGAACTGAGAAAAGTCAAGCGTGCAGCTGCCAAGATGCCACTTGCCACCAGTTTGGCCATATTTCAGAGCTGCAACATCACTGGAGTGCCCAAAAGCACAAGGTGTGCAATACTCAGAGACATGGCCAAGGTAAGAAAGGCTGAAAGACGACCACCACTGAACAAGACACACACGCTGAAACGTCAAGACTGGGCCAAGAAATATCTCAAGACTGATTTTTCTAAGGTTTTATGGACTGATGAAATGAGAGTGAGTCTTGATGGGCCAGATGGATGGGCCCGTGGCTGGATTGGTAAAGGGCAGAGAGCTCCAGTCCGACTCAGAAGCCAGCAAGGTGGAGGTGGAGTACTGGTTTGGGCTGGTATCATCAAAGATGAGCTTGTGGGGCCTTTTCGGGTTGAGGATGGAGTCAAGCTCAACTCCCAGTCCTACTGCCAGTTTCTGGAAGACACCTTCTTCAAGCAGTGGTACAGGAAGAAGTCTGCATCCTTCAAGAAAAACATGATTTTCATGCAGGACAATGCTCCATCACACGCGTCCAAGTACTCCACAGCGTGGTTGGCAAGAAAGGGTATAAAAGAAGAAAATCTAATGACATGGCCTCCTTGTTCACCTGATCTGAACCCCATTGAGAACCTGTGGTCCATCATCAAATGTGAGATTTACAAGGAGGGAAAACAGTACACCTCTCTGAACAGTGTCTGGGAGGCTGTGGTTGCTGCTGCACGCAATGTTGATGGTGAACAGATCAAAACACTGACAGACTCCATGGATGGCAGGCTTTTGAGTGTCCTTGCAAAGAAAGGTGGCTATATTGGTCACTGATTTGTTTTTGTTTTGTTTTTGAATGTCAGAAATGTATATTTGTGAATGTTGAGATGTTATATTGGTTTCACTGGTAAAAATAAATAATTGAAATGGGTATATATTTGTTTTTTGTTAAGTTGCCTAATAATTATGCACAGTAATAGTCACCTGCACACACAGATATCCCCCTAAAATAGCTATAACTAAAAACAAACTAAAAACTACTTCCAAAACTATTCAGCTTTGATATTAATGAGTTTTTTGGGTTCATTGAGAACATGGTTGTTGTTCAATAATAAAATTAATCCTCAAAAATACAACTTGCCTAATAATTCTGCACTCCCTGTATTTTGGAAGAGACCTAAGGCAGCAGGGATAGGTTAGTACATTTTAAGGAACATTTTAAGGAATAGCCTATTGTCATCATGCTTTCTCAAATATATATTATTCTCAAATAATATGGAGTATTCTCACTTAAAGGGACAGTCTAGTCAAAATTAAACTTTTATGATTTAGATAGAGCATGCCATTTATAACAACTTTACACTGTACTTTTCTCATCAAATTTGCATTGTTCTCTTGGTATTCGTTGTTAAAAGCTGAACCTATCAAATGCTAATTTCTAATCCCTTGTAGGCCTCCTCTTATCTTAATGCATTTGACAGTTTTTTCACAGCTAGAGGGCATTAGTTCACGTGTGTCACATAGATAACATTGTGCTCACACCTGTGGAGTTACTTATGAGATGGTACTGATTGGCTAAAATGCAAGTCTCTCAAAAGAACTTAAATAAGGGGGCAGTCTGCAGAGACTTAGATACAAGGTAATCACAGAGGTAAAAAGTATATTAACATAACAGTGTTGGTTATGCAAAACTGGGGCATGGGTAATAAAGGGATTATCTATCTTTTTAAACAATAAAAATTCTAGAGTAGACTGTCCCTTTAACTAAAATTCAAAATAAGTTGCTGCAAAATTGAATTATTGTATAAAAGGTTATATTTAGATCTGTAATACAGTTGGAGTTTCAAATTAACATTTCAATTGCAATTATAAAAGGACATAATACTCAAAATGTGTCTGTGCCATCTGAAATAATGTTTAAGATTGTATTAGGATGCTTTTTTCAATTTATGTTTATGTGCTTTATATGTGGGAGCTGTCCCCATCAGCCCTTAAATGGACACTCAATTCAAAAGAACCTTTTATGATTCAGAAAGAGCAGACACTTTCTAATTTACTTCCAATTATCAAATTTTGCACATTCTTTTTATATTCACACTTTCTGGGGAACATGATCCTATTGATCATGTGTACAAGCTCACTGGGTATACATATACTAGTCTGTGATTGGCTGATGTCTGTCACATGATACAGGGGCCGGCAATGGGAGAAAAAAAATAGTTTTTCAGAAAAAAATCTACTGCTCCTTTGAAATTCCGAGTAGGTGTGAAATCACTGTCTTTTTATTATTCAGTTGTCAATTATGCAATTCTACTGAATTGAGTGGTCCTTTAAGTAGCTAATAGAATGACTGTTAATTTTACCTTAAAGTTTACTTAACCTTATGATTAAAAAATGTTTAACATGTTTAACAGCTGCTTTTTCATTTACATGATAGTAATATGTCCCTTTAATTCATATTCTTAAAATTAGTGTTACTTTTTGTGAACCACCATTTAAAGCTTTAACTGAGCCACCATAAAAGAAATGTAAAGCCGTAGCATGGTTAATAGTTGCATTCTCTTCTAATCTTGAGGAGTCAGTTTGCTACCTAAAGTGATAACTGAAGACCCTTTGGCTCTTTGTTTCTAGCAGAAACTAAATGTTTATCCTACTATATAGTTTAATCAGCTAGCAAACAGGTGGGTTATTTAATATATTTATTCAAGTATTTCAAAAGGGATCAGCAAGTTGGTATTGTTAGTTTTAGCTCAAAGCATGAATTCAGAAAAATAGTTTAGTTTTGTGAAGCAAACAAAGATAGCTTCATAAATGTATTTATGCTAAGTACTAACTTTTATCATTAATCAATGGAGTGAAAGCCTTCCATTGATTTATTAAATATCAACCTTAAGTGTTCATTATTAATAAATGCTTTATACATTTTTTAATCGTAATCGTAATATACTAATATACTACTGACAAATATACAACTGTATGCAGTTTTGTCCCCATGTCAATAACACAAGCATCAATCTTTTCTATTATAGTTTAGCATATAAAAAGGAAAGATTAAAGGCACACAAGTCTAAATTAAATGTTTATGATTCAGATAGTGTGTGATTTTAAACCACTTTCCAATTAACGTTGTTAACAAATTTGAGTTTTTCTCTTGTTTTCTCGAAGAGTAAAGTAGGCTGATTGGAGATCAGGAACGTACATTTGTCTTCAGTAATGATTGCAGCAATATTTGTAGCAAATGTTCTTTTCTTTCAACCTATATCCAGGCAAGGGTTCAATCAGAATTTGTTTGTTGCTGAAAATCTATTTCCTATGGGGAACATCTTCAGAGCAGTAGAGGAGCAGATGGACAGCAGCTTAAACTTAAATAAAGTTAAAGTAGTAGCTAGTGCTACCTCTACAAATCATCGACAGCACAAAAAAACTTCCATTTATATTTTAATTAATTTTTAATGGGGTCAAGATTGTTAAAAACAAAAGTGAAGGTTCCATACTTATTGACCGACACAGGAATACATCAACTGACAAGGGCATTGCTGGGTTACTATTAAACAGTGTAAAACTGTAAATTTGTAGAATTCTGAACTGCAAAAAAGTATTTTCTGCCTGTAGAGTAACAATTATAACTGATGAATGAATCAACTATATTTTTGTGCTGCATGTATTAGTTTGTTTATTAGTTTCAAGGCCTGCTTCTTCTCTGATTATGGTTGCCACCTCTACCATGTTTTCCTGGACATTTACAGTTACATATGCTGCAGGGTGTGCAGGGAGGAACATGATGGTTGCCACCTTTACCAGGGTCAACATTTGTGTGTTGTCCAGGTGCGCAGTGTATGTTGCCTTCTGCACACCCTGCAACATGGGTAAGTCATAAGTGTCCAGGAAAACTTGGCTGAGGTGGCAAACTTATCTCAGAAGCCCATTTCTAATAATAGGCCATACATTTTCTTTTTTAAAGTTAAACATATAGCTCAAATCACACTTTAAAATAATATAAATCTTGTATACAAAGTAAATATGATTATTTATTTAAATGTTCATTTATAAATCCTATGAAGTGTTTGGAGGTTAAATCATGGTAACTACCAAATTAATTAAAATATTATGAAAGTATTAATTGAACATCACTAATAAATATTATTTGTTTGAGTGAAAAATCTGCATTAAAACACATTCGACTGTCATTATTAAAATTGAATTATTTATTATTTATATCGTCTTTAGGAGAACTTAATTTAAAAAAAATCACACAATACATATTTTTCTTATATTTTTGCTTTTTTCGTATTAGCTTGTCTACTTTGGAGTACAAAAATTGTTGAAATGGATTGATTTGTCAGTTTCACTGATTGATTGGAATCATGCTTATTAATTAATGAGGAAAACGCACAATTGTTTTGTGATATGTAACAGATTTTTGATAAAAAAACTAGAATCTGTTTTTCCACTTTGTAAAAGGACTAAATTCACTAAATAAAAAAAAGCTTCTGCTAACTAAATCGTTTCTTATAATCTTTCATAAATGATCAAAAATACACAAATTGCTTTGGCGCAAACAAATATTTAAGGTAGCAAAATATTGGTTAAAGGGACATTGTGATTAAAGGGATATGAAACACAAACAAAAATATTTTGTGATTCAAAGCATACCATTTTAAAAAGTTTCCAATTTACCTTTATTATCAAATTTGCTTCATTCCCATGATATTCATTATTAAGGAGATACCTAGGTAGGCATCTGGAGCATTACATGGCAAGAAAAACTGCTACCATATAGTGCTCCAGAAATGTGCCGGCTCCTAAGCTTATGTACCTTCTTTTCAACATAAGATACAAACAGAATGAAGAAATATTTATAACAAAAGTAAATTAGTAGGTAAAAATCGAATGCTCTATCTGAACCATGAATGAAACATTTTGCAATTCCTATAAAAATATAATATGTGTTAGGCATGGGCATTTGTTTTGTAAGGAATTCCAAGTCATTAGCAAAAAAGGGAGATTTGTTTTATTTTCAATAAAACAAACATCTGAATGCACCGCAAAATGTAAAGAAAATGAATAGATCCTGACAAAATCCATCAGCATGTTTACTTTAAATAGTTAAAATACCTTTAGCGCACACTAACCCGGTCCTCTTCTTTACAGAGCTCTGGCTGCGCTAATAGGAGACTTAGCCTGGGGCTCTCAGTGCCTGCGCTAAAGGACCTTCTCCTTTACTGCAGGCCCTGGGAGCCACTGTGTTAAAGGGATAGTCAAGTCCAAAATAAACTTTCATGATTCAGATAGAGCATGTCATTTTAAACAATTTTCCATCTTACTTTTATTACCAATTTTGCTTTGTTCTCTTGGTATTCTTAGTTGAAAGCTAAACCTAGGAGGTTCATATGCTAATTTCTTAGACCTTGAGGGCCGTTTTTAATCTAAATGCATGTTGACAGTTTTTTACCACTAGAGGGCGTTAGTTCATGTGTGTCATATAGTTAACATTGAACTTACGCATGTGAAGTTACTAGGAGTGAGCACTGATTGGCTAACATACATGTCTGTCAAAAGAACTGAAATTAGGGGGCAGTTTGCAGAGGCTTAGATACAAGGTAATCACAGAGGTAAAATGTGTATTATTATATCTGTATTGTTTATGCAAAACTGGGGAATGGGTAATAAACAAGAATTTACTTGCCCTTTAAGCCTCTTATTAGCGCAGTCAGGGCTCTGTGAAGAAGATGAACGGGTTAGCGCTAGGGATGTGGTGAAAATGCCATTTGCTTGGTAGAATGAATAGTCCTGTGGACATTCGTTTTGGACAATCGAATGTTGATAAGAATGAAAATCCATTAAAATTTGGTATTTTTTTTTCCAGTTTTCCAATGTTAGTTTTGTTTTTAAATGCTCATTAGATTGAATATACGCATTTAACATTTTGACTGTAACATTTGATTTAACAAATACTATTCAGAAGTTCATTAGTCCATGTGGTAGGGAATTTAATTTGATACATAATAGATACAAACATATTGATTCAAATTTAGCTATTTCGAGGATTGCATCATTTGAATATTACATTTGAAGATAGCAATATAAATACAATAACAAATATATTGATTCAATGTTTTCTAATTCGAATATTACATATTTCAATTTATATTTTGCAATATTCGAATTAGAAAAATTAAAGATAGCACGTTGTACAAACATTAATAATTCGAAATGAACCAACAAATTTGTTAAAGTTCGTTTAATTTTTGTAATGCTGCAAAACTCACCCATCGCTAAATAGTAAGTATAAAGCTAGACGTGAACTTTTTGACCTGTAGCTTTATAACAGTTACATTCATTTAACTTAAACAAATGTAAATGTTTACGAATATTCAGTATCCATTTAGTTTAAAATGAAAAGAAGGGCAATGAATTTCTGGGGAAACTAATTTCCCCGAATATTCGTTCTGAAATATTTGCCCGTGCACACTTCTTATGTAAGAACAGCATTTAAGCACATTTTATGTTTTTATTTTGCCTTAAATGAAAGCTGATTAAATTTACATTCAAATTAATACTGCGGGCAACTGCCTCTTCTTTGCTTAAATTTAATAGATCACACCCCAATAATTCTCAAATTTAAAGCCAAAGTGCATGCAAATTCATAAAAAGAAAATAATCATTCCTTTTCATTAAAGGGACACTGAACCCAATTTTTTTCTTTCATGATTCAGATAAAGCATGACATTTTAAGCAACTTTCTAATTTACTCCTATTATCAAATGTTCTTCATTCTCTTGGTATCTTTATTTGAAATGCAAGAATCTAAGTTTAGATGCCGGCCCATTTTTGGTGAACAACCTGGGTTGTCCTTGCTGATTGGTGGATAAATTCATCCACCAATAAAAAGTGCTATCCACAGTTCTGAACCTCAAAAAAAGCTTAGATGCCTTCTTTTTCAAATGAAGATATCAAGAGAACGAAGAAAAAATGATAATAGGAGTAAATTAGAAAGTTGCTTAAAATTGCCTGCTCTATCTGAATCATGAAAGAAAAAAATTGGGTTCAGTGTCCCTTTAAGTAAGATCTTCAGAAATTTTCCACAGGGCCTTCGTTAAAACATCTAAGCTCCTCCTTATGTTCCTGCTTCTTTCAATAAAATGAAAACTATTGGGAGATACATTTCTGTAATTTTATCTAAAGCAATTGCCAAGATTCCACAAAAACTTTTAGTGAAACTAATAACTTTCAGAAAAACACAACTTACTCAGACAATGCATTGTAGAATATATAAAGATTTGTACCACCCGTCATCAATATATCCAGAAATCTACATCTATCGCATAATCATTCACTTCTAACATAGAACAAGTTTCATCGTCTTCAAAACAAAACTAATTAAAACTGGATAACACACTATAAAATAGCGCACAGTAACATATACACAAAAGGACATTTTAAAGTAAAAAATAAATAAAAAGGAGGCAACATTTTTAGCCCTGAATTAGCAATACACAACCATAAGACAAGTTACTTTGTGCTGGACTGAGATTTAGGTAAATAATTCTGATCACAACCCCAGAAATGATCAAATTGTCTTTGTTTTCTTGTTATTCTTTGTTGAAAAGCAGGGATGTACGCTGAGGAGCATGCACGTGTCTGCAGTACTACATGGCAGCAGTTTTACAACGTTATACATTAGCAAGAGCATTAGATGGCAGCACTTTTTCCTCTTTTGTAGTGTTTCAGGCATGTGCACGCTTTCTACCTAGTTATCTCTTCAACAAAGAATAACACGAAAACAAAGCAAATTGGATAATAGAAGTAAATTAGAAACTTTTTTAAAACGTGTATTCTCTATCTGAATCATGAATATAGAATTTTGTATTTCCTGTCCCTTTAAGCTGCAGATGCAGCTTCGGGGCTTAAATGTTTAAGGTTTTTCCTAAAGTGTTACAGGGTTAAATCTTTCCAATCCAATCTGATGGGGATGATTAGGCAGCGGCTTGTGCAATGATAAATGTGGGCAGCGGCTTGTGCAATGATAAATGTGTGCAGCAGCTTGTGCAATGATAAATGCAGGCAGCGGCTTGTGCAATGATAAATGTGGGCAGCGGCTTGTGCAATGATAAATGTGTGCAGTGGCTTGTGCAATGATAAATGTGTGCAGCAGCTTGTGCGATGATAAATGTGGGCAGTGGCTTGTGTAATGATAAATGTGTGCAGTGGCTTGTGCAATGATAAATGTGTGCAGCAGCTTGTGCGATGATAAATGTGGGGAGTGGCTTGTGCAATGATAAATGTGGACAGTGGCTTGTGCAATGATAAATGTGGGCAGCGGCTTGTACAATGATAAATGCGTGAACTTTAGCCAACTGACAGACAATAAATGGAACCCATTGTGTTTCAAGCATGTTAACATTTTTTTGGTCGAAGTGAGGCGCAACGCATTTAGAACATGATTTCTCCTTTACAACAGGTCCCATCTGCTTTATCACAAGCATCAATAAATCTTAAATCCTAACAAAAATACTGCTCAAAGGATATTCTTCATAAATAAAAAACTACTAACAAAACTGTTTTCTTTTATGATTCTAGATATGCTTTTCAATGTACTTCTGTTTGCTAATTTGCTTTGTTCTTTTGTTGTCCTTTTTTGAAAAGCATACCTAGGTAGGCTCAGTAACAGCAAAGCACTACTGGGAGCTAGCTGCTGATTTATTTCTCTTGTCATTGGCAGTAGTTTGTTGCTGCTCCTTCAACGGACACCAAAAGAATGAAGCAAATTATATATATATATACAAAAATTCCAGCAAGAACGAATCCTCCATCCAGATACAACTACCTGGGTGCAAATATAGCCAATAGTATACTTTCAAAAAATAATGCACTCTCAGGATTTAGTGAACAAAAAGTCAGCTTTAATAGATGTCGTTTCAGGGAACTCAAGTCCCTTTCATCAGATCAAAAAACGGTCACTGTTTTTTTATCTGATGAAAGGGACTTGAGTTCCCTGAAACGTCATCTATTAAAGCTGACTTTTTGTTCACTAAATCCTGAGAGTGCATTATTTTTTGAAAGTATATATATATATATATATGTGTGTGTCTGTAAATTGTTTAAAATTGCATGCTCTGTCTGAATTGTGAAAGACAAATTTGGGGTTTCATGTCCCTTTAAATAATCATTTAGCCAATTAAAGGGTTTTTCATAATTCTTAGGAAAAGTTGAAGAAAATATTTATCTAAAAACAAACCCTCCCCCCCAGAAAAATCATTAGATAAACTATAATCAACCCCAAAATATTTTCTACGTATTTGTTGTAAGTTGTTGTTTTCTAGATCACAACAATCTCACAATATTAACAAATATATTCAATCAGTAAACAGTGTGTGGGACGCTTGTAGAAGTACTGACATTTACAAATTAGCGTTAAGACACTTCCGCAAGAGGCTAATAAATACATTATAATTCTATTTTTCAGGAAGTGGCAGGAAATGGGAGTTGTTATGCTTTTTGCTAATAATGTTAAATTGCAAGAAAAACATTGGTGCTATTTATACTACGTGAAAATTCTCAGGGCAGATGTCTAATGCTAAATTACTATAAGCACTTTTTCTAAAAACAAACTGCACAGAAACAAAATATGAAAGTACAGTGCATGTGTAGGATTGTGATCAAATTCTTGTGTAAATGTTTTAAAGTAACATAAACACCATCTTTAATCTCCTTGTAAAATGTGTAATTAAAGGGATGCTGGACCCAAATTAGATATTTCAAGATTCAGACTGAGCATGCAATTTTAAACAAGTTTCTAATTTACTCCTATTATCAATTTTTCTTCATTCTCTTAGCATCTTTATTTGAAAAAAGCAGAAATGTAAGCTTACAAGCCAGCCCATATTTGATTCAGCACCCTGGGTAGCGCTTAATGATTGGTGAGTCAGTGACTGCATCCTGTCCCCTCAATCCCATCCCCTCACAGCTACTCCCCTCACTCAATCCTCACACACATTTTCAACCTCTCCCTCTGCACCAGTATATTTCCCTCATCTTTTAAACATGCACTAGTCACACCTATACTCAAAAAAATGTCTCTTGATCTAACCTGCCCATTAAAATGCGGCCCTACTTCCCTACTCTCCCTTGCCTCTAAACTACTTGAAAAACTAGTATACCCATGTTAATCACATTTCCTTACATTAAACTCCCTCCTTGACCCACTGCAATCTAGATTCCACCCCCAACAGTCCACAGAAACAGCAATTGCTAAGGTTACTAATGACCTACTTACAGCCAAATCAGAAGACCACTTGTCTCTGTTAATCAATTTCAATCTGTATGCTGCCTTTAACACAGTTAACCATGCTCTTTTGCTCCAAATCCTCCAATTCTTCTGCATTGGTGACACAGCCCTGTCGTGGTTCTCCTCCTACCTGTCTAACTGTACCTTCAGTGCAGCCTTCTCTGGTGAATCCACTGCCCATCTACCACTTTCTGTTGGGTACCACAGGGCTCTGTCCTTGGCCCCCTTCTCTTCTCAATCTATATGTCATCATTAGGTTACATAATAAAGTCCTATAGGCTTCAATAGCATTTGTATGCTGATGACACCCAAATCCACATTTCTGCACCAGACTTATCACCTTCCTTTCTAGCTCGAGTCACTTTCTTTCTCAAATTTCATCTTGGATGTCCTCTCATTACCTTAAGCTAAATGTTTCCAAAATTCCTTTACTGGCTTCCTATAGCCTTCAGAATTAATCACAACTCTGACATTCATATTTTGTAGAACTCTCTGCTTCGCTTTACAAGACTCTCCTGTAGTTTTGAAAGTTTCCAGTGCTCTTTAAAGACTAACACTAACCTTTTCTAACCTCAGTACCTCTCATCCTTTGTTATCCCCTTGACCCCCCTTAGCATGTAAGACTATGAGCCCAGCTGTTTCTAGATCACCTTCATGAGAGCTGATTTACTACAGTGCAACTCTTGGCAGAGCCCTCTACCCAATTGTTTCCTATAAAGGTTTCCTCACGTATCATACCTTTGTTTATAGTGCTGCGGAATCTGTTGGTGCTCTACAAATAACTGATAATAATAATAGCTTGATGACATATATTTTTTTCATTTGTTCATGTTGTTTGGAGCCAAAAAAGATGCAGGAAGTTATATTGTTTTGTTAATAAGCTCCTTTGTTAGCAATACTTTACAAGGAGTTTTACCATTCATTTGTCCATCGTCCCCTGTCCAATCCTTCTATAGTATAAAACTTAAGCTTGATGGAACAGCCACTGGTTGGCTGAGAAACACGTTGCTGTTTTAACTTGATTTTAATAAAGTAAGTTTTCACTTACCACTTGCTGCTATACCATTTCTTCATCACCTGCACCTTACCATACGGTGCAGCTATCTTGTGGGACATAGTATCCTGATTCACTACAGTTGGAGCCACACCGAAGGTCAATCTGCTGGATGACAGTTTGATTCCAGTCTGCGCTATTTGCACCAAGAGGGGTGCTTAACCAAATGTGAGTGAAACATTTTATGTAAACCTTCACACAAGTACATATAATACTAGGCCATGTGGTGCTTCTGTTTCTCTCTCCACTTTCTACCTTCTATAGTATTACTAATGACTGATGTTAGGGTAAGCCGATCAGTCAATAAAAGCTTGATTTTAGTAATACAGATTTATATGATCTTTTAAAATTGTAAGATGGGTTATTTCAGTTGTTCGAATCCTATAATGTAAGATTTGTGTTAATATTAATCTTTTTATATTAGATGTTTCCAGTGCAAATAACAGTGACGAATCGAAATCCAATATTTGTCCAAACATAAAGCCTGTATGGATGAAATTGGTCTGAACCGAAGGTTTAAAAAAATCTGAAATAAATCTTTTTGCAAATCCAATTTAATTTTTTGCCTGTGCACAAACACACTCACATAGATAGATAGATGATAGATAGATAGATAGATAGATAGATAGATGGATAGAGGTAATTAAAAAAAAAATTTGTTAAAATGGCTTTAGTGGCCTCCATGGCTTAGACTTATTATTTATTTGGTCCATTATAAGTGACTGATGCAGTTATATCTTCCTGATGCCCACTGTCTTTAGGATACTGTGGTTCTGCCTTCAGTTCAGTACATTTTCAGTATGGAAAAAGGGGGAAATAATAGTTAATAGTAAGTCTACAGGTCCACAAGGCTTTATATGTGCGAAGTTTGAGTGGTGTTTTCCAGACTGTAGTCATTTTTTGGGGGGGCCATAGTGATGGGACTTTTGCCCTGCCATCTATCACTCCAAAGAAAATGTTTTGTGTGTTTATTTATTGCTTTAGTGTTATTACATTATGTGTCCACAACACTACTACAGTGTGGATGTCTTCTAATCAAGAATATTGTTGGTTCTGTTCTAGGATAATGTTGCTAAACACTTAAAGGGCTAGTCTAGTCAAAATTAAACTTTCATGATTCAGATAAAGCATGCCATTTTAAGCAACTTTCTAATTTACCCCATGATAAAATTTTCTTTGTTCTTTTGGTATCTTTATTTAAAAATGCTGTAATGTAAGTTTAGGAGCCAGCCCATTTTTGGTTCAGCACCTGAATAGTGCTAGATGATTGGTGGCTACATTTAGACCACAATCAGCAAGCGCTACCCAGGTGCTGAACCAAACATGGACTGGCTCCTAAGCTTACATTCTTGCTTTTCAAATAAAGATACCAAGAGAACAAATAAAAATTGATAATAGGAGTAAATTATAAAGTTGCTTAAAATGTAATGTTCTATCTGAATCATCAAAGTTTAATTTTGACTAGACTATTCCTTTAAGCAGTATGTAGTAAGGATTTGGCTTAATCTAAGATGTTGAAGTGTTTGGTGAAGGTTAAGGATAGGATAAGAATAATAGCTATTTTGCTATATTGCTATATTTTTTTAATATATTGTGGTTGTGGGCAAAAATATATTTATCAACGTGTCTGTAATGTAGAAATGTCTTATTCAAATGTTTTTTTGGTGCGCCCTGTCTTTTTTTTTGTGTTTTTTGGGACACAGTGTTAATGAGGGAATATGAAGGCTGACTGCTACCCTTCTCTGGTGTAAAGAATGTATTTAGCTGAATTCTTTTTCTACAGTGAACTCTAGTTGGGGATTTTTCTTTGTATTATTTTAACTCAATGTTTCTTATGTTCCCCCATAGACTGAGCTAGATTCCTTTTACTCACAAGCTCAATAATCTGCAATGGTGCTGCCCTGGAAAACAATTAAAGGGCCATTATACACTCATTTTTTCTTTTGCATAAATGTTTTGTGGACAATCTATTTATAAAGCCCATAAAGTTTTTTTTTTTTTTTTAAATGTATAGTTTTGCTTATTTTTAAATAACATTGCTCTGATTTTCAGAATCCTAACCAAGCCCCAAAGTTTTATTTGAATACCGTCAGCTACCTTCTCCAGCTTGCTCCTGTTTGTGTAAAGGGTCTTTTCATATGCAAAAGAAGGGGGAGGGGGGAGTGTCTTATTTCCCACTTGCAGTGGGCTTTCCAACTGCCTTTTCAACAGAGCTAAACTGAAAGCTTCTAAGTACGTTTTTAAACCATTTTATACTAGATTTATATATCAGTATCTGTGCATCCTATTCTTTATAGTAGTGTCTATTACATGCAGTTATATGAAAATGAGTGTATACTGTCCCTTTAAATACATTACAAAAGGAATGCTTTAACTATAATATGTTATAATTAACAGGTTATGACTAAATGATCTTTAGAATTGTCTGATGATTTTTAATCCATAACTTCATTAAAATAGTTCTTATAAAATGTATATTCTTTTAAAAGGTTCCCAAGCACAATACATATTAAGAATAAAATAACTACTATATTAAATATTTACAGCCTGTTACACAGTTCATTTAGTTATTTTCCACAAAAAAACCCATATAAAATAATTTTTGCTTCTTCTATTGTGCCAAGTCTACAGAACATTTTATTAACATTATAAACTGAAGAGTAAAATTTCAGATATGCAACTGTTCACATTGAAATCCAAGAGGACATAGTTTTAGCAGATGTTTTTTAATATCATTGTAAGCTATAGTCCATTTGAGTTTTTGATTGACTTTATGGAAAGTTTACACAGCTTGGGGAGAATTATTTTGCTGGAAATGCATTTTGATCATTTCTGCAGTTGTATGGTCTACGTACTCTGTGTCCCTGATCAATGAAAGCAAAAATTTGTTTTTACTAGAACGAGAAATGTTTTCAGTGCCCTATCTATGAAACAGTGCTTTGCAAAAACAGAGTTCTTCACAAAACTGTTTTCCAATTTTGGTCTTTATGACAGCCAATGGGTTAAGTACGTTTTACTACAGAATGTTCTAAATGTCTTTTTCATACCATGTTTAAGGATGGGGAAATGCAATGAAATATTTAATCAAATAATGGATGTTTGACGTATTTGTTTTATTCTAAGTGAATGTCAAATAATTGCTGAATATTCAACTTCAATTATAATTTCAATAGTTTTCATTTTTTAATCGAATGTCACATTCTACAAAGTAAAACGTAACTAATATAAAATGTTATAAATGTTCTATAGACATATTTGAATGATAGAATTTGCATAAATGAGAAAATATGATCTGCACTTCTCTTAAGAAATAGTTGGGAGTAAGAGTGAAGTTTATGGAGAGAAAATGTTGTATATAAAATGAATATAATATTTATTTACACTTATTAAAATAACATCCAGGTGTCTATCCATTTTCACATTTGGGCTAGATTACAAGTGGCTTACTATTGATTTGGGTAGCACGCATATTACAAGATAAAAAGTAAAGATGTTTGCACGAGCGTTAACCAGACGCGCACAAAAAGACAAACTTCAAATATTGCGACCATTTTTACTTATTCCCCCATACAATTCAATAGGGTGCAAAAGGTGGAAAAAAACTAAAACCCTTACTCGCATGCAGACCCGAGTAAGGGTGCGCTAACCCGACATGAAATATTAATATTTAACATATCAATGTTCTTCAAATAGCACCATATGTTGTATTTATTCTTAAATGTATATTTATATATACACAGTGCTGGCCAAAATATTTTGACAATGACACAAATATTAATTTTCACAAAGTCTGCTGCTTCAGTGTTTTTAGATCTTTTTGTCAGATGTTACTATGGTGTACTGAACTATAATTACAAGCATTTCAAGTGTCAAAGGCTTTTATTTACAATTACATTAACCCCTTAAGGACTGACGATGTATGCCGTACATCCTCAAAAAAAAATACACTTAATGACCGAGGACGTACAGCGTACGTCGTTGGTCTTGGAAAGTGGTGGAAGTGATTTTGATCGCTTCCAGCCACTTTCCGGTTATTGCAGTGATGCCTCGATAATAACATTTTTACCCCTCCTATGCAGAGAGAGCCACTCTGTGGCCCTCTCTGCACCGGACATCGATGGATGCAATCGTTGGTGTGTGGGAGCTGATGTAGGAGGCGGGTGGGCGGCCCTCGATGGCTTCTTTCAGTAAGATGGGGGCGGGATCGAGTTCGGGGTTGCCAGGGGCACGCAGGGATGTGTGTGCACAGGGGGCGGCGGGTGGACACGTGCACAGGGAGGGAGCGGGTGGGAACCGCTACACTACAGAAAAAAGTGGGAGAATGGGGGGAGGGAATAAATAAAATAAGGATCTAAGGGATCTGGGAGGGAGTGGGGAGTTGGTCTTTGGGGGGGTAGCTACACTACAGAATTTTTTTTAAAAAAATGTATTTTATTCTAAACTGGGTACTGGCAGACAGCTGCCAGTACCCAAGATGGCTCCCAATAAGGTAGAGGGGGAGGGTTAGAGGCTGTTTGGGGGAGATCAGGGAGGTTGGGGGCTAAGGGGGGATTCCTACACAGCAGCATATGTAAATATGCTTTAAAAAATAAAAAAATAAAAGATACCTTTTTATTTTAGTACTGGCAGACTTTCTGCCAGTACTTAATATGGCAGGGACAATTGTGGGGTGGGGGAGGGAAAAGAGCTGTTTGGGAGGGATCAGGGGGTGGGATGTGTCAAGTGGGAGGCTGATTTCTGCACTACAGCTAAAATTAACCCTGCAAGCTCCCTACAAGCTACCTAATTAACCCCTTCACTGCTAGCCATAATACACGTGTGATGCGCAGCGGCATTTAGCGGCCTTCTAATTACCAAAAAGCAATGCCAAAGCCATATATGTCTGCTATTTCTGAACAAAGGGGATCCCAGAGAAGCATTTACAACCATTTTTGCCATAATTGCAGATGCTGTTTGTAAATAATTTCAGTGAGAAACCTAAAGTTTGTGAAAAAGGGAACAATTGTTTTTTATTTGATCGCATTTGGCGGTGAAATGGTGGCATGAAATATACCAAAATGGGCCTAGATCAATACTTTGGGTTGTCTACTACACTACACTTCACTAAAATGAACCCTAAAAGCTCCCTACAAGCTCCCTAATTAACCCCTTCACTGCTGGGCATAATACACGTGTGGTACGCAGCAGCATTTAGCGGCCTTCTAATTACCAAAAAGCAACATCCACGACGGCAGCCGCTCAGGTCCCACGCTGGCTGAAACGCCACCGGAAGTCTAGGGGAAAGGAAAAGGTGTGAAGCCCAGGGGGCGCACGCCGAAACTGAAGCAAATAAGAGAGGAAAAATCAGTTGCACATGCGGTTTTAAAAAGTAAAAAAAGAAAATGTATTGATATGCCTTAAAAACAAGGTACATAGAGGCTAGCAGGATGAACATCCTAACATGTTTCGTGCCTATGCTTGGCACTTAATCATAGGACTAGAGTTCATGGTATTGCCCCTTCCTTTTAAAGGGACAATACCCAATAGCAAACTTTGTACAAGTTAAAATGACAAAACTCCAGGTGTATACAATTCACAGAGGTAGGAAACTTAGAAAAAAAAGGGAAGTATATATATGGTAAGCAGAATAAATACATGCAACAGAGTGGTATAAATTGCTCTAGATATTAATAAAAGGATCCAAGTACAATGAATTACTCTAAATATACCTAATAGAGTCTGAGTAAAATATGAATCTATAGCAGTAATTATTCTAACGTAACCCTGCAATAAGATAACCACAAAATATACAACATATATATAAAGAAAAAAGGCCATGGCGTATAGGGAAATGTAGTATAGTATAGGTGGAAGCTATATTCTAAACAGTTTAATGGTGCAAGATTGTTGGTAAAATAAATGAAATGCTTATAATACAATAAGCTAAACGACATAGCACCTTGCATTTAATGTAATATAGCTACCCATCCACTTTCTACTAAAAGGCCATATGTTGTACTGATGGTTTTTTATCCAAGCAGCAATTATTACTAAGCCCAAATATATATTGGAGGGAGCTAAACACTACTCAAAGTAATAGGACATGTCCCATTCCCTATTTAAACCTGAAGGAGGAATGGTCTTCAATTTATATATCCAATACAACTCACGTTTCAGCAGTAGTTTGTGTTTATTACCACCTCTAATGGGAGAGTGAACCCTATCTATAACTTTTACTGTTATGTATGCTTAATGGGTAAAATGTACTTTTTTTTTTTTCTAGGTTTCTTACCTCTGTGAATTGTATACACCTGGAGTTTTGTCATTTTAACTTGTACAAAGTTTGCTATTGGGTATTGTCCCTTTAAAAGGAAGGGGCAATACCATGAACTCTAGTCCTATGATTAAGTGCCGAGCATAGGCACTAAACATGTTAGGATGTTCATCCTGCTAGCCTCTATGTACCTTGTTTTTAAGGCATATCAATACATTTTCTTTTTTTACTTTTTAAAACCGCATGTGCAGCTGATTTTTCCTCTCTTACGGCTAGATTTAGAGTTTTGTCGGTAAAGACCCGCGTAGCTAACGCAGCTTTTTTTCCTACCACTGCTTCCAAACAATGCTGGTATTTAGAGTTGTCTGAGGGGCTGCGTTAGGCTCAAAAAAGGGTGCGTTGAGCCTAATCTAGCTCCACTTCAATCCTCAATACCAGCGTTGCTTATGGTAGCGGTAAGCTGGGAAAACGTGCTCGTGCACGATATCCCCATAGGAAACAATGGGGCTGAGCTGACTGAAAAAAAACCTAACACCTGCAAAAAAGCAGCGTTCAGCTCCTAACGCAGCCCCATTGTTTCCTATGGGGAAACACTTTCTAAGTCTGCACCTAACACCCTAACATGAACCCCGAGTCTAAACACCCTTAAACTTACAATTATTAACCCCTAATCTGCCGCCCCCACTATCACTGACCCCTGCATATTATTATTAACCCATAATCTTCCGCTCCAGACACCGCCGCAACCTACATTATCCCTATGAACCCCTAATCTACTGCCCCTAACACCGCCGACCCCTATATTATATTTATTAACCCCTAATCTGCCCCCCCAACGTCGCCGCTACCTAACTACACTTATTAACCCCTTATCTGCCGACCGGACCTCGCCGCCACTAGAATAAATTGTATTAACCCCTAATCTGCCCTCCCTAACATCTCTGCCACCTACCTACAAATATTAACCACTAATCTCCCGCCCGCACCGTAGCTGCTACTATAATAAAGTTATTAACCCCTAAACATAACTCTAACCCTAACCCTAACACCCCCCTAACATAAATATAATTTTTATTAAACAAAATAAAATTCCTAAAATTAACTAAAGTGTTCCTATTTAAAAAAATACTTACCTATAAAATAAACCCTAATCTAGCTACAATATAATGAATAATTATATTGTAGCTATTTTAGGATTTATATTTATTTTACAGACAACTTTGTATTTATTTTAACTAGGTACAATAGCTATTAAATAGTTATTAACTATTTAATAGCTACCTAGTTAAAATAATTACAAAATTACCTGTAAAATAAATCCTAACCTAAGTTACAATTAAACCTAACACTACACTATCATTAAATTAATTAAATAAATTACCTACAATTAACTACAATTAAATACAATTAAATAAACTATTCTATAATACAAAAAAACAAATACTAAATTACAAAAAATAAAAAAATATTACAAGAATTTTAAACTAATTAAACCTAATCTAAGCCCCCTAATAAAATAAAATAAAAATAATAAAAATCCCTACCCTATTCTACATTACAAATTAACCAGCTCTTTTACCAGCCCTGTTCCAATCAGCCAATAGAATGCGAGCTTAATCCGATTGGCTGATTGGATCAGCCAATCGGATTGAACTTGTATCTGATTGGCTGATTGAATCCAATCAGATTTTTCCTACTTTAATTCCGATTGGCTGATAGAATCCTATCAGCCAATCGGAATTTGAGGGACACCATCTTGGATGACGTCACTTAAAGGAACCTTCATTCGTCGGGTAGTCGTCGGTGAAGAAGGATGTTCCGCGCCGGAGGTCTTGAAGATGGAGCCGCTCCTCGTCGGATGGATGAAGATAGAAGATGCCGCTTGGATGAAGATGTCTGCCGGTCTGGATGTCCTCTTCTGCCCAGATAGGATGAAGACTTCTGCCAGTCTGGATGTCCTCTTCTGCCCCATCGGATGAAGACTTCAGCCCGGCTGGGTGAAGACGACTCAAGGTAGGGAGATCTTCAGGGGGGTAGTGTTAGGTTTATTTAAGGGGGGTTTGGGTGGGTTAGAGTAGGGGTATGTGGGTGGTGGGTTTTAATGTTGGGGGGGTTGTATTTTTTTTTTACAGGCAAAAGAGCTGATTACTTTGGGGCATGCCCCGCAAAAAGCCCTTTTAAGGGCTGGTAAAAGAGCTGGTTAATTTGTAATGTAGAATAGGGTAGGGACTTTTATTATTTTTTATTTTTTTATTTTATTAGGGGGCTTAGATTAGGTGTTATTAGTTTAAAATTCTTGTAATATTTTTTATTTTTTGTAATTTAGTGTTTGTTTTTTTGTATTATAGAATAGTTTATATAATTGTATTTAATTGTAGGTAATTGTAGGTAATTTATTTAATTAATTTAATGATATGGTAGTGTTAGGTTTAATTGTAACTTAGGTTAGGATTTATTTTACAGGTAATTTTGTAATTATTTTAACTAGGTAGCTATTGAATAGTTAATAACTATTTAATAGCTATTGTACCTAGTTAAAATAAATACAAAGTTGCCTGTAAAATAAATATAATTCCTAAAATAGCTACAATATAATTATTTGTTAAATTGTAGCTAGATTAGGGTTTATTTTACAGGTAAGTATTTAGTTTTAAATAGGAAGACTTTAGTTAATAAGAGTTAATTATATTATATTGTGTTAGGGTTAGACTTAGCTTTAGGGGTTAGGTCGGCAGATTAGGGGTTAATACTTGAAGTTAGGTGGCGGTGACGTTGGGGGGGGCAGATTAGGGGTTAATACTATTTATTATAGTGTTTGCGAGGCGGGAGTGCGGCGGTTTAGGGGTTAATACATTTATTATAGTGGCGGCAAGGTCCGGTTGGCAGATTAGGGGTTAATAAGTGTAGTTAGGTAGCGGCGACGTTAGGGGGGCCAATTAGGGTTAATAATTATAATATAGGGGTCGGCGATGTTAGGGGCAGCAGATTAGGGGTTCATAAGTATAACGTAGGTGGCGGCGATGTGCGGTTGGCAGATTAGGGGTTAAAAATATTTATTAGAGTGGCGGCGATGTGGAGGGACCTCGGTTTAGGGGTACATAGGTAGTTTATGGGTGTTAGTGTACTTTAGAGCACTGTCGTTAAGAGCTTTATATACCGGTGTTAGCCCATAAAGCTCTTAACTACAGCCTTTCCATGGGCGGTAGGAGTCTTGTCGGTAGAGGGTCTACCACTCACTTTAGCCAAGACTCTAAATACCAGCGTTAGGAAGATCCCATTGAAAAGATAGGATACGCAATTGGCATAAGGGCATCTGCGGTATGGAAAAGTCGCGGCTTGAAAGTAAGCGTTAGACCCTTTCCTGCCTGACTCTATATACCAGCGGGCGGCCAAAAGCAGCGTTAGGACCCCTTAACGCTGCTTTTGACGGCTAACGCAGAACTCTAAATCTAGGCGTTATTTACAAAAAAGCAACACCAAAGCCATATATGTCTGCTATTTATGAACAAACGGGATCCAAGAGAAGCATTTAAAATGATTTGTGCCATAATTGCACAAGCTGTTTGTAAATAATTTCAGTGAGAAACCTAAAATTGTGAAAAAATGTAAGTTTTTTTTAATTTGATCGCATTTGGCGGTAATATGGTGGCATGAAATATACCAAGATGGGCCTAGATCAATACTTGGGGTTGTCTACTACACTAAAGCTAAAATTAACCCTAGAAGCTCCCTACATGCTCCCTAATTAACCCCTTCACTGCTGGGGATAATACACATGTGGTACGCAGTGGCATTTAGCAACCTTCTAATTACCAAAAAGCAACACCAAAGCCATATATGTCTGCTATTTCTGAACAAAGGGTATCCCAGAGAAACATTTACAACCATTTATGCCATAATTGCACAAGTTGTTTGTAAATAATTTCAGTGAGAAACCTAAAGTTTGTGAAAAAATTTGTGAAAAAGTGAACTATTTTTTTTATTTGATCGCATTTGCCGGTGAAATGGTGGCATGAAATATACCAAAATGGGCCTAGTTCAATACTTTGGGATGTCTTCTAAAAAAATATATACATGTCAAGGGATATTCAGGGATTCCTGAAAGATGTTCCAATGTATAGCGCTAATCTTGAAAAAAAGTAGTTTGGAAATAGCAAAGTGCTACTTGTATTTATTGCCCTATAACTTGCAAAAAAAGCAAAGAACATGTAAACATTGGGTATTTCTAAACTCAGGATTTTGGGGGTCAAAGTTAGAAAAAGTTTGTTTTTTTCCATTTTTTCCTCATATTTTATAAAAACATTTATAGTAAATTATAAGATATGAAAATAATGGTATTTTTAGAAAGTCCATTTAATGGCGAGAAAAAACGTTATATAATATGTGTGGGTACAGTAAATGGAAAATTACAGCTAAACACAAACACCGCAAAAATCTAAATATAGCCTTGGTCCCAAACGGACAGAAAATGGAAAAGTGCTGTGGTCATTAAGGGGTTAAGTTTATGCAAAGAGTCAATATTTGCAGTGTTGAACCTTCTTTTTCAAGACCTCTGCAACTTGCCCTGGTATGCTGTCAATCAACTTCTGGGCCACATCCTGACTGATGCCAGCCCATTCTTTTATTATCAATGCTTGGAGTTGGGATTAAAGTCTGGGGAGTTTCCTGGCCATGGACCCAAAATTTCGATGTTTTGTTCCGCAAGCCACTTAGTTATCGCTTTTGTCTTATGTGCTCCATCATGCTGAAAAAGGCATTGTTCATCACCAAACTGTTTGTTTTCTTCTCTGGACAAGGCTTTTTCTGGATGTCTCAAACAATCAGAAAGGGGATTCATCAGAGAAAATGACTTTACCCCAACCCTCAGCAGTTCAATCCCTGTAACTTTTGAAGAATATCAGTCTGTCCCTGATGTTTTTCCTGCAGAGAAGTGGCTTCTTTACTGCCCTTCTTGACACCAGGCCATCCTCCAAAAGTCTTCACCTCACTGTGCGAGCAGATGCACTCACATCTGCCTGCTGCCATTCCTGAGCAAGCTCTGCACTGGTTGTGCCCCGATCCCTCAACTTTAGTAGATGGTCTTAATACTTGCTGGAATTTTTTTGGATGCCCTGAAGCCTTCTTCACAACAATTTAACCTATCTCCTTAAAATTCTTGAAGATCCGATAAATTGTTGATTTCGGTGCAATCTTAGTAACAGCAATATTGCCTATGAATCACTTTTTGTGCAAAGCATTGATGACTGCACGTTTCCTTGCAGGTAACCATGGTTAACAGAGGAAGAACAATGATTTCAAGTACCACCCTCCTTTTAAAGCTTCCAGTCTGTTATTCTAGCTCAATCAACATGACAAAGTGGTCTCCAGTCTTGTCCTCGTCAACACTGACGCCTGTGTTAACGAGAGAATCACTGACATGATGTCAGCTGGTCCTTTTGTGGCAGGGCTGAAATGCAGTGGAAATGTTTTTTTGGGGATTAAGTTAATTTTTATGGCAAAGAGGGACGTTGCGATTAATTGCAATAGATCTGATCACTCTTAATAACATTCTGGAGTATATGCAAATTGTCATCATAAAACCAGAGGCAGCAGGTCTGTATTTATATATAAATATCTATTTAAAAATATATGATGAATGGGATGTAAAATATTTATGTATTTGTATATGTATCTATCTCTATGAGACCTCTGATCTTTGAGCCCTTATAACTTTTGTATACAATATTTTTTTTAAATAAAGTGTAACTGTAATGTACTAACAGCTAACCAGAGCTCTGAAGTCTATCCCGATGTGCATTATATTCAATTGCGCTCAAGCCAATGCCTTTATTTTCAACTTGTAGTATGTGTGCTACTTCCAACATGTGCAAAGAGCCATGATAAACCCCTTATTGCTCACGTACAACAGTTAGGGCGCCACTTGTAATCTAGCCCTCTGTGTGAATTTTATACTCCTCACCACTAAGTGAAATGCTCAACAGGATGGCTTCCATGCTTCATAGTTTTTAAAAAAGCATAAATAAAGATTTTTTTTATTTAATAATTTCTATCCATAAAATTGTTATACTCTTATTCCCAATTGTAAATATTGGTTATCCAGTTACTCACTGCAGTAGTAATATCAATTGTTGCATATGCTAATAAGATATACTGCTAATTTAAAGGAAATGTATTCCCCTCCATATTTTAAACCATGGACCTTGCAAAACATTTGAGTTTGCCATGCAGATTTTTTTTATGTCATACAAAAATACACTAGAATCAAGACTATTTGTTACATCTACAATAAATCTGAAACATACCGGTATATTTATTTTGCTTTTATTTCAGGTTTGTAAAATACACACAAAAAAAAGTAAGCAACAAAGGTTTTTTTTTTTTTTTTAATGAATGGAGTGTTCATCGTACTACATAAAAGCATAAAATACAGATACAATGTGAATGAAAAACATAGCAACTAATTAATTCAATATGGCTCTATGTGGAAAAATGCAGTTATTTTTACTTACCTCATTATTGCAATTATGATGTATGTAATGAATTATTTCAAAGCATTTTGCGCTCATTTTTTCTTTTAATATCTTTTAATTTAATTCAACAGATAACAAGCATACGATACATTGTCCAACAACAACAGGAGTGATTAACCCTTTAATGACCACAACGCAGCAACATCTCTCTCCCCCTTAATAACTGGACCTTCCTTTTTAAACTTTTTACCAAAACTAAGTGTAAACTAAGACTAACATTCAGCTAGATTACGAGTTTGGCGTTATGATTGAAAAAGCAGCGTTATGGCCCATAACGCTGCTTTTTTCCTAACGCTGCTATTACAAATCTTGTCGGTATAGGTGTACCGCACACCTTTTAGCCTGTCACGCAACGTCAGTACCACACTTTAAAAAAATTCCCATAGCGCCGGTATTAAGAGTTTGCCTGGCAAAAAGTGAGCGGTACACCCTATAACCACAAGATCCGTACCACCATCTAAAGTCAGTAGTTATGAGTTTTACGTTACAAATCTGTAGCATAAAACTCATAACTAAAGTGTTAAAAAGTACACTAACACCCATAAACTACCTATTAACCCCGAAACCGAGGCCCTCCCGCATCGCAAACACTATAATACATTTATTAACCCCTAATCTCCCGCTCCGGACATCGCGGCCACTAATATAATGTATTAACCCCGATTCTGCCGCTCCCCGACATCGTCACCACTATAATAAACCTATTAACCCCTAAACCACTGCCCTTCTGCATCGCAAACACTATTTAAATATTATTAACCCCTAATCTGCCATCAGCCCACACCACCGCTATAATAAACCTATTAACCCCTAAACCGCCGCCTTTCTGCATCGCAAACACTATTTAAATATTATTAACCCCTAATCTGCCATCAGCCCACACCGCTGCTATTATAAACCTATTAACCCCTAAAACGCAAGACCCCCACAACAAAATATACTTAAATAAACTATTAACCCTAAACCAAAAGCCCCCCACAACAAAATATACTAAAATAAACTATTAACCTCTAAACCTAACGACCCCCTAACTTTATATTTAAATTACAATTTCCCTATCTTAAATTAAATTAAAACTTACATGTCAAGTTAAATAAATTAATTTTAAACTAACAATTAAACTAAGATAATTATTAAACTACAATTAAACTAACTACCAATTAAATTAAACTAAACTACACATTTAAAAATCCTAAAAAGTATCTAATTACAAAAAAACAATAGCTAAATTACAAAAACAAACAAACACTAAATTACAAAAAAAGAAACAAATGATCAAAAATAAAAAAGATTTACATCTAATCTAATAGCCCTATCAAAATAAAAAAGCCCCCCCCCCCCCCCAAAATAAAAAACCCTAGCCTACAATAAACTATCAATGGCCCTTAAAAGGGCCTTTTATGGGGCATTGCCCCAAAGAATTCAGCTCTTTTACCTGTAAAAAAATACAAACACCCCCCAAACAGTAAAACCCACCACCCCCACAACCAACCCCCCAAATAAAATAACTATCTAAAAAAACCTAAGCTCCCCATTGCCCTGAAAAGGGCATTTGTATGGGCATTGCCCTTAAAAGGGCATTTAGCTCTATTACATGCCCAGACCCTAATCTAAAAATAAAACCCACCCAAAAAAACCTTAAATAAACCTAACACTAACCTCTGACGATCCACTTACAGTTATTGAAGTCCCGCTTGAAGGATCCATCCAGCCGAGAAGAAGTCTTCCTCCAGATGGCCTCTTCAATCTTCATCCAGCCGGCAAAGTCCTCATCCAGGCGGCAAGAAGTCTTCATCCATACAGCATCTTCTATCTTCATCCATCTGGTGTGGAGCGGGTCCATCCTGAAGACATCTGGTGTGGAGCATCCAATTAATACGGTTGCCACCGTAAATTGGAACTTCAATGCAAGTGATGTCATCTAAGATAGCGTCCATTGCATTCCTATTTGCTGAAAGATTTTAATCAGCCAATAGGATTTTAGCAGCTCTAAATCATGGATGACGTCACTTGCATTGAAGTTCCAGTTCACGGCGGCGACCATATGAAGAGGATGCTCCGTGCTGGATGTCTTCAGGATGGACCCGCTCCATGACGGATGGATGAAGATAGAAGATGCCATCTGGGTGAAGATTTCTTGCTGCCTGGATGAGGATTTCGCGGCTGGATGAAGATTAAAGAGGCCGCCTGGATGAAGACTTCTTGCCGGCGGGATGGTTCCTTCAAGCAGGACTTCAATAACTGTAAGTGTATCGTTGGGGTTTAGTGTTAGGTTTATTTAAGGATTTTTTGGGTGGGTTTTCTTTTTAGATTAGGGTCTGGGCATGTAAAAGAGCTAAATGCCTTTTTAAGGGCAATGCCCATACAAATGCCATTTTCAGTGCAATAGGGAGTTTAGGCTTTTTTAGATAGCTATTTTATTTAAGGGGGTTGGTTGTGGGGTTGGTGGATTTTACTGTTGGGGGGGTGTTTGTTGTTAATAAATAGTTAATCACTATTTACTAGCTAGTCTACCTAGTTAAAATAAATACAAACTTACCTGTGAAATAAAAATGAAACCTAAGCTGGATACAATATAACTATTAGTTATATTGTAGCTAGCTTAGGTTTTATTTCACAGGTAAGTATTTAGTTTTAAATAGGTATTATTTATTTAATAATTGTAACGTTAGTTTAGCTCTATTTTAATTATGTTAAAGTTATGGGGGGGTAGGGTTAGGTTTAGGGTTAGGATTAGGGTTAGGTTTAGGGGTTAATATAGTTTAATTTAGCTTGTTGCAATGTGGGGGGCTGGTGGTTTAGGGGTTAATAGGTTTATTTAGTTAATAATTGTAACTTTAATTTAGCTATATTTTTATTATGTTAATTAGTGGGTGTTAGGGCTAGGCTTAGGATTTAGGACTTATTTAGTGGTAGTAATGTGGGAGGCCAGAGATTTAGGGGTTAATAACTTTAGTATTGTGGCGGTGACATCGGGAGTGGCAGATTAGGGGTTAATAGTTTTATGTAGGTGGCGGCGATATTGGGGGCTGCAGATTAGTGGTTATTAACATTATGTAGGTGACGGTGATGTTGGGAACGGTAGATTAGGGGTTAATAACTGTTTGTAGGTGGCGGCGATGTTGGGGGCGGCAGATTACAGGTTAATAACTGTATGTAGGTGGCAGCAATATCAGGGGTAGCAGATTAGGGGTATTTAGACTCAGGGTTTATGTTAGGGTGTTAGGTTTAAACATTATTTTCTTTTTCCCCATAGACATCAATGGAGATGCGTTACAGAGCTTTTGTTTCCGCAATCGCAGGTGTTAGGCTTTTTTTTTTTTGCCGGCTCTCCCTATTGATGTCTATGGGGAAATCGTGCACGAGCTTGTTAAAGCAGCTCATGTTTTCGGTGCGGTATGGAGATCAACACCACTATATAGCCCGCACAAGCCTGCTTTTTCAAAACCTGTAATACCAGCGCTCAGGGTCGGCTCCAGAACCAATAAAATGGGGGTCATTTTTTTTCACGAGGGGGCACACATTTACAAAGCATATATGAGAGTCAAAATAAGAGTAGACCTGCATATTCTGCAGGAACGTGTAGCTTATGGCTGGCTTATCCCCCACTATTAACATTTGGAGAATATTTGCTAAATCACTAGGTAAAAGAATGAAGTCTAAATCCTATACAGTGCACTAAAACAGAGCCATTAAACTTGAGTCCCCCAGTGCAATAGCTCCTTAAAAACAATTCACCCCTTAATCACCATAATCCAAAACCCTTAAACTCATTCTCAAATCTCAATCATGTCCCGTAAACAGCCATGCACCCCCTTCCCCCAATGCAATTAACCCCTTAGTTTGCAATAGCAGTGAGGATACTAAGTTTTCAGGTGTAGGTAATTTTGTAGATTAGATTTAGCTATACCTGTTTTGCTACTTAGCTGTTAAGGCTACTTAATACAACCTATGTACTGTAAACCTATAAAAATATGATTGTATCATATAAATATAAGTCTATAAATGGCTACCAGCTTCTATAGATGCCTCAAAAGTGCACTGTGATCTTAGGCCCTATCATGGTCTATTGTTTAAGAAAATGAGTAACTCACGATAGTTAGGTAAAATTAAAAGGGTTAAAGACAAGTCAAAAACGTCTCTAACTTCCAATTCCAAATAAGAGGTCAAGACACGGAGCTCCTTGTGGATGCATGATGTGACCTCACAGTTCGGCAGCTAACTCCGCCCCAGCATGCAGCATTACATAACAATTAATTATTTTATTTATTATTTTTAAAGCGTATGATCATATCAATATTTTTTGAGGGGGCACAGCATTCCAATATTTTTTGAGGGGGCACAGCATTCCATTGCCCCCCAATGCCCCCCTTTGGAGCCGACCCTGCCAGCGCTATAGGGAGGTGAAATAACCCGCTTTTGTGGCGGTCGTTAAAATCCCTATAGCGCTCAAAACTCATAATCTAGCTAACTTTTAACAATAATGGTTAACTCTGCAAAAAAACTAATACGTTGGAAGAAAATGGACCCTCGACCCACTTCAACATGGAGAGGTATAGTCACACAGTACAACTGGAAAAATATCACTTCACACAAACTAAATGCCCAGAAGACTATCACTCCATCTGCTTTATATGGGAAGAATATTTAAATACAGCAACTACAACAACTTAACCAGCTCACGCTGTAAAGCCATAATAGGGTCACACACCTCCGCTCCCCATAATCTAAATGGCATAATTAAACTCTATGTGGAATGTCTGATACACTGGTAACCCTTCTTCTTATTACTCATATGTATTGGTACTTTTGTTCCCTCAAGATACCAAAAGGATATTTTCTGCAAACCGGTTTTGAATTTGTTTGTTATTTGAAAGTTCATTCCTATGTTGTAAACCTTATCTTACAAAAAAGAAAAAAAAAGAAAAATATTAAAGGTTTTTAAAACTGCATGGTCTATCTGTTTCATGAAAGTATAATTTTGACTTTAGTGTTCCTTTAATTAATGTATGAAAAACATTCCTATCTGTACTCTTGTTTCTGAAACTTTAAACAGTGCTATAAGTTCAAGTTAACTAAAATAGTCTTTAAGCATCCTCTTCTTCAGGTCTACCATCTATATACTATATATTATATTATTGTGATTTATAATATATAAGGCCTACAAGGCTTACTCAGCACTATCTGAAATTTTGTGAAGTGATGTAATTTAAGAAATTAAGTTGCCTGGTTCCAGTTTTTCTTGACAATATTGTTCTAACTGGCTTAAATTATAGCACTTGACAATGTAAGGGTAAATAGTCAATTAGAGAAATGCTGCTTTTATGGTGTAATGAAGTAATTTCCTATTCTTATTGTACCCAAATTATCCATCTGTTCTACACGGTATCAAAAAGTTATAGCAGCCGATTCATCAAGTCCTGTATTGAGCCAAATGTATCTGTTTCCGCGTGAGCCTTCAGGCTCACTGGAAACAGGAGTTAAGAAGCTGTGGTCTTAAGACCATTGTTCATTAACTCGTCCACCAACTCTGAGGCGGCGGACAGCAATCCGCCCGATCGCATATGATCAGGTTGATTGACACCCCCTGCTAGCGGCCGATTGGCTGCGAATGTGCAGAGAACGGCATTGCACAAGCATTTCACATTGATAATTAGGCCCCATAACCTCTATTGTTATTGGGTGGTCAGTTTAAAGGGGTCTAAAGCTATGCTTATTACTGGGAATCTGGTTGTATCTGTACATCTCCTGATGAGGCACATTGACATTGTCCTTTAACTCTGAGCAGTGATTGGAACCATAGGAGTAAGCAGGGTCCCATGTCACACTACTTGTTAACTTCTTCTGGGTCACATAAAGGATAAAACATATGAATTAAGGGTTCCTGACATTTTGTAATGTTTTTACTTACCATTCCACATTGTTATGTGAAGTCTACTTGTGCCAGCAACCATAAAATCAAAGGTATTTTTATGTATTTATTTATCATTGGTGAGAGAATGTGTGTGAAGTAGCTCAATAGACACTATGCATAGTCTACAGGTTGCAGGAATTCCCACCTTACAGAGGCATCTGTAATGTACTGGATATGAAAGATAGATGATAGATAGATAGATAGATAGATAGATAGATAATAGATAGATAGATAGATAGATAGATAGATAGATAGATAGATAGATAGATAGATAGATAGGAAAGAGATATAGATACAGATGTAGATGTAGAAATATATGTAGTTATATAGAAATTATTTATTTGGTTTATTACCTACATATAGAATATACTATTCTCTAATTATCAATATTACATATGTTACAATGTATGTGTACACATTTAAGTCATTCCATCTTATAATTATTATTGTACTAGCTTTTTGCACCTTATACTATTTTTTGTAATGTCTGGGTTAGATGTTTTAATTACATTTTGTTGCCCTTGTTTTTATACTTGTGCAATGACAATAAAAATAATCTAATCTAATCTAAAATAAAATACTGTATGCATGTATATATGTCAGGATCAAGCTGGGTGATGCCATTTGACAAAGGTGTCTGTGGACACCGAAACATCATGGTACTATGCTTTTAACTTTTTGTCAATAAAAGTTATTTTTTACTTAAATCCAGTGAGTGCTGTCTTTGCTCTGGACTGTTTATATTTGACACATGCACCCTGGTATATGCTTTAACCCAACCTGGGGTTAAAAAGTGCGTATCCTTTACATGAACTATATATATATATATATATATATATATAAATATATAAAATAGATATATACTATAGATATATAGATACTTATAGATATAGATGTAAATAAAAATTTGTTAAATTAAATGCTGTGGGTCAAATATTTTCCTGAAAGTGCATATCCAGCTAAAATCTTTTACAAACAACTATTAATTCCAAAATATATTCCTTCTTGACTTCTGCAATAACATAAATCAAACAATTTTCATTTTGAACATGCATGTTATAGGTCATTTGCACGTGTATTTCTTTCCTGGCATGGGAAAGTACACAGTAGTTTTTAAACAAATAAAATAAACACATGTAATAAATAATGTGATCCCTATTTAAATGTTGGTGCCTAAGAAGCTGTGGGAAGTTTGAGTGGGCTAACAAGAAGAGATCTAAGAAAAACTATAAAAAAAAAAATTGGCTGACAGACTTTCTCTATGAGCAATGTAAGATTAATCATTGTTAAAAAGCTCTACTGGGAGATGTATTTTTGCAAACAGTTTTTTTTTTCACCACCCCCACATCCCTCATCAGCCTAAAAAGTGTTTCTGATAACATATTGACTGTGGAAGAAAAAAGTGATTTTGTGCAGTAGAATAATACACAGATGTTGTAGCGTTAGAGGTTAAAGGGACATGAAACCCAATTGTTTTTCTTTCATGTTTCAGAAAGAGCATGTGATTTTAAACAGCTTTCCAATTTACTTCTATTATCTATTTTTTTGTTCTCTTTCTCTACGTAGGCTCAGGAGCTTCTGATTGGTGAGTGCACGTATATGCCTTAGGCTATTGGTTCACCCGATGTGTTCAGCAAGATCCAAGTTGTGCATTGCTGCTTCTTCAACAAAGTATACCAAGAGGATTAAGCAAATTACATAACAGAGGTATATTGGAACATTGTTTAAAATTGTATTATCTATCTGAATCATGAAAGAAAAACATTTGGGTTTCATGTTGCTTTAAAGGGACATAAATATGCAAAATATTGACCTAATACTAAACTCCTCAGCTGATCTGTTTTTTCAGCCATCTTCCCTGTTTGAATGATGTCATGTAATTATCAATTCTGGATTGATTTAAAGATGGCATTGGCTAAAAGTGACAGTCTACTTGATTTTTTGTTATTGTTTTAAAAAGATAGATAATCCCTTTATTGCCCATTCCCCAGTTTTACATAACCAACACTGTTATATTAATACACTTTTTACCTTTCTGATTACTTTGTACCTAAGCCTCTGCAGACTGCCTTCTTATCTCAGTTCTTTTGACAGACTTGCATTTTAGTCAGTCAGTGCTGACTTATAAATTACTCCACGGGAGTAAGCACAATGTTATTTATATGTCATGCATGAACTAGTTCTGTAAATCTGTGAAAAACTGCCAAAATAAGATAAAAGGCAGCCATCAAGGGCTTAGAAATCAGTTTATAGACTTACCTAGGTTTAGCTTTCCACAAAGAATACCACGAGGACAAAGCCAATTTGATAATAAAAGTACATTGTAAAGTTGTTTAAAATCACATGCCCTATCTGAATCTAGACTGTCCTTTTAATACATGGAAATGTTCATTTGAAGGTCAGTGATGCTTCACCATTTTCATGAAGACCAATGCAGAAGTTAAACTTATGATACTATAACTGAACAGAACCAACATTTCAATATGTTTCCTTTTTTGTTTCAAAAATACAAAACAGCTTATCCACTTAGGGCTTGAGAAAATGACAATAACATACGCCTAGATTTAGAGTTTGGCATTAGCCGACAAAACCAGCGTATAGGGCTTCTAACGCTTGTTTTTACCGCCCTCCGGTATTTAGAGTTCACTTACCGACACTCAAAAATCTCCGAACGCACAAATCTCTACCGACAGCTCAGACCCTGTAGTTAACATCTACCGACAAAATAAACATCCACGAATCACAAAACAAATATTACACAAAGTACACTTACACTCATACAAACACTACACTATATTTATTTTTCAGATTTAATATTTTTTCATCAAAATAGAAAGGATCAAAGTTGCGAGATTTCGGGTGTTAGAAAAAAACCCAACACAAATCCATTTTGCCATTGACTTACATTGACAGACGGGAAAACACACTCATATAGCTTCATAAAAACTAATAATATTATCACAAACATACACTCATCGATGCATACAAACAATATACACCACATTACATACACAAACAAGTTTTTTTTTTACAAAATTAACACGATTTAGCTACTTTTTAACACAAGACCATGACGTCACTCACTTTACGCTCAGAACCAGTCTTGGATTTTATTTACACACAAATTTTGAGCCTCCATTGACTTCTATGGGGAAGACGTGCTCGTGCACGCGACAGACAGATTTCCCTAACGCACGAAAAAAGCGTAGACAAAAAAACTCCAAATACCAGCGCTAGAAATCGGAAAAAAAAACATGCTTTTCTGCGTTAGACCCAGCTATGACAAATAGATCAAGAAATGCCTATTTCCCTATGGTGGACTTATGGATTTTACTTATTGAATATTCACAAAAGCATTAAATTGTTTGATACTTTTACATTACATCAACTACAAATCAACATCACTAGTAACAAACATTTACAACAATTACATCACATTTAAACGGACACAAAAATAATTTAAACATTTCAGGATTCACAAACAGTAGACAATGGGAAACACCTCTCATTTACCTTTATTATTGCATTTTATTTATTCAACTCATATGCTTGCAGCAACAACTTATCTACATAGGCTTAACACATGATCATTCATGGATGCATATACTTTACTTTTACACCATTCACTCATACATGTGCATTCAAATGATGGGGGAAAAACACATTACATTCTCTCTAGGAATCACAAAACAGAACATATGGATTTTAATGTACTTTTAACATCATGATTCGACCACAATAAACCATTAGGAATTACGTACAATAACAACATCATTACAACAGATTACAGCTGTCACTTTATGGGAAGGAACAACAATGCTAGACCGCTTTAGAGAAGTCAGCATATGTGGGACACAATCACAATATATACGTATATGTACATAACACGCATCACGCAACCACAAAGCACACATTTAGATTTTATTCAGCACACAATAACAATGTAGCACAATACAACAACACAATGAGGATTTTAGAACTACATAGGCAGGTTAATAATATGATGACGTCATTAGAAGATTCAACCATACACATTATAGCTTTACGACTGTACCGCCCCTTTCAGAAATTTACCACTCAATACTACAATACTACATATACGTAAACAACAGTTTGGAACATCATTATTAGGGCGATTTGAATGGGACAATTAATAAATATTGTCAGCTCGCAAATCACTTATATATAAAATACTACAGATGACAGCTGGAAGTTATTCAGTATTAGTGCAATTTGAATGGGACGCATACAATATTGACATCTCGGCAATCACTTATATATACAATACTACAGATGACAGCCGGAAGTTCTTCAGTATTAGTGCGATTTTTATGGGACGCATATAATATTGACATCTCGGCAAATCACTTATATATACAATACTACAGATGACAGCCGGAAGTTATTCAGTATTAGTGCAATTTGAATGGGACGCATATAATATTGACATCTCGGCAATCACTTATATATACAATACTACAGATGACAGCCGGAAGTTCTTCAGTATTAGTGCGATTTTTATGGGACGCATACAATATTGACAGCTCGGCAATCACTTATATATACAATACTACAGATGACAGCTGGAAGTTCTTCAGTATTAGTGCGATTTTTTTTTTTTTTTAAATGAATTTTTATTCAGTTTTAGAGTAAGAGGTAACATTTGGGGACACGCAGGACCCCTGATCCAACATACACAAACAAAGGGATCGGACACACAGGTCCGGTTGCAATAGCTGTTCAAACATTGATATATTGTAGATAAATTGCAGGGAAAGGTAACTCTTGGGGACACACAGGACCCCTGTTCAAACATACACAAACAAGAGGGTCAGACCCACAGGTCCGAATGCAATAGCTGTTCAAACATTGATATATCATAAGTAAATTGCAGGGATAAACATTGATACATCATAAGTAAATTGCAGGGATTTGAGGTGAAAATAGTTCACCAAGATTGAACCCTAGTGTGGGCTCTAAAAATGGGGGGGGGGGGGAGATGATACTTGTAAGTTAAATTTAATGCTCCACAGAGCAAGACAGGAAAAATTGCTGTAATATGTGGTAATGGGTTTGGCCATATGGATTGAGAGTAGTCACCGTACCTAACACACACTGTACCTAGCACTCCTGGTACCTAGCACACATGGCACCTAGCACACATGGCACCTAGCACACATGGCACCTAGCACACACTGTACCTAGCACACATGGTACCTAGCACATATTGAGCCTAGCACACACTGTACCTAGCACACATTGTACCTAGCACACATTGTACCTAGTACACACTGTACCTAGCACACACTGTACCTAGCACACATTGTACCTGGCACACGCTGTACCTAGCACACATTGTACCTAGCACACACTGTACCTAGCACATTGTACCTAGCACACACGGTACCTAGCACACACGGCACCTAGCACACACGGCACCTAGCACACATTGCACCTAGCACACATGGCCCCTAGCACACATGGCACCTAGCACACATGGCACCTAGCACACATTGCACCTAGCACACATGGCACCTAGCACACATGACACCTAGCACACACTGTACCTAGCACACACGGTACCTAGCACACACGGTACCTAGCACACACTGTACCTAGCACACATTGTACCTAGCACACACTGTACCTAGCACACACGGTACCTAGCACACACTGTACCTAGCACACATTGTACCTAGCACACACTGTACCTAGCACACATTGTACCTAGCACACATTGTACCAAGCACACATTGTACCTAGCACACATTGTACCTAGCACACATTGTACCTAGCACACACGGTACCTAGCACACACGGCACCTAGCACACACGGCCCCTAGCACACACGGCTCCTAGCACACACGGCACCTAGCACACACGGCACCTAGCACACACGGCACCTAGCACACACGGTGCTTAGCACACACTGTACCTAGAACACACGGTACCTAGCACATACTGTACCTAGCACACAGTATACCAAGCACACATTATACCTAGCACACATTGTACCTAGCACACACTGTACCTAGCACACATTGTACCTAGCACACACTGTACCTAGCACACATTGTACCTAGCACACACTGTACCTAGCACACATTGTACCTAGCACACACTGTACCTAGCACACACTGTACCTAGTACACACGTACCTAGCACACACTGTACCTAGCACTCACTGTGCCTAGCACACTCCGTACCTAGCTCCCATTGTACCTAGCACACACTATACCTTTCACACATTATACCTAGCACACGCAGTACCTGGCTCACACAGTGCCTAGAACACGCTGTACCTGACACACGCTGGACCTAACATACACTGTACTTTGCACGCGCTGTATCCAGTACACACTCTGCCTAGCACACCTTATACCCAGCATACACTGTACCTAACACCCACTGTACCTAGCTTGCGTTGTATCTAGCTCACGCTGTACCTAGCACATGCTGTGCCCGGCACCCGCCTTGCCTAGCACCTGCAATACCTAGCACACAATGAAGCTAGCACACACTGAACCTAGCACACAATGTACCCAGCACACACCGCATCCAGCACACACAGGACCTAGCACTCGCTGTACCTAGCACTCATCGAACCTAGCACTCATTGAACCTAGCACACACTGTACTTAATAACCACGGTACCTAGCTCACGCTGTACCTAGCACACACCGTACGCAGCACCCACCTTACCGAGCACACGCAGTACCTAGCACGCATTGAACCTAGCACACATTATTCAACACACAGAGTACCCATCACACAAAGTGCCTAGCATACACAACACCTAGCACACACAGCACCCAGCACACACAGCACCCAGCACACACAGCACCCAGCACTCACAGCACCCAGCACACACAGCACCCAGCACACACAGCACCCAGCACACACAGTACCAGGCACACACAGCACGTAATCATGCTACACTTTTATCCTGTAGAAGATGGGTCACTTAAAGCTATGTACAGTGACATACTGGGAGCAAGCCCACTATGGAGGATACAGGGATATTAAGGGAGGTAGAACCATAAACTACTACAATAATATCATGATAATAAAATATCTGCTATAACATATGTGCCACTATTCCTTTTAAACAAAACCCTTTGGAGGCCCCCTCAAACCTCCTCATGATACATAAGAACAGAGGTGACACCAATATATGAAAACATGATGCCTTATACCTAACCCTCAGAAATACTATAGCCCCAAAACAGCAGAGTTTATACACAAATAACTGATTGCCAGATAGTTCCAACCGCGTGATTTATCATGTAGGGCACACTGGGATGACAATCTCACTAATAAGGTGCATAGCTAATCATGGGTGTACCCAGACACCCAAAGGTCCCTTCATAACAAACAAAATGGGCTTTGTTGGCATACATGTGCATGTATTGTCAAAAATAACAAATGTTTCAATATACTCAGAGATATAACATTGCTTACATATAGGCTCAAAGTAGCAAAAAACAAACAGACGTGTAATATCCTTGATGACTCGTGAGTGGTCCACAATGTAGTACAATACAACAACACAATGAGGATTTTAGAACTACATAGGCAGGTTAATAATATGATGACGTCATTAGAAGATTCAACCATACACATTATAGCTTTACTACTGTACCGCCCCTTTCAGAAATTTACCACTCAATACTACAATACTACATATACGTAAACAACAGTTTGGAACATAATTATTAGGGCGATTTGAATGGGACAATTAATAAATATTGTCAGCTCGCAAATCACTTATATATATAATACTACAGATGACAGCCGGAAGTTATTCAGTATTAGTGCGATTTGAATGGGACGCATACAATATTGACATCTCGGCAATCACTTATATATACAATACTACAGATGACAGCCGGAAGTTCTTCAATATTAGTGCGATTTTTATGGGACGCATACAATATTGACATCTCGGCAAATCACTTATATATATAATACTACAGATGACAGCCGGAAGTTATTCAGTATTAGTGCGATTTGAATGGGACGCATACAATATTGACATCTCGGCAATCACTTATATATACAATTCTACAGATGACAGCCGGAAGTGCTTCAGTATTATTGCAATTTTAATGGGACGCATACAATATTGACATCTCGGCAATCACTTATATATACAATACTACAGATGACAGCTGGAAGTTCTTTAGTATTAGTGTGATTTTAATGGGACGCATACAATATTGACATCTCGGCAATCACTAATATATACAATACTACAGATGACAGCCGGAAGTTCTATAGTATTAGTGCGATTTTAATGGGACGCATACAATATTGACATCTCGGCAATCACTTATATATACAATACTACAGATGACAGCCGGAAGTTCTTCAGTATTAGTGCGATTTTAATGGGACGTGTACAATATTGAGATTTCGACAATCACTTATATATACAATACTACAGATGGCAGACGGGAAGTTCTGAATTATTATTGCGATTTTAAAGGGACGCGTACAATATTGACATCTCGCTAATTACTTATATATACAATACTACAGATGGCAGATGTTACTTTATCGTTTACAAACAATATTGCAGCAACATTGATCGATCACATTCTATGCACATTATACACAAGTATGCACTTTCATTCATGTTAGCCTGGACGTGTGCTTTTTACTATAAGATTGCGTTTAATAAATATTTATTACGCATATGAACAAACATTACAAACATGCACTGTATGTGTGATATTTTACACTTTCACATTGAGATTCATTGGGGGAAAACAACATTTCAGCAAACACCTAAAAAACGCCCACTTTGAAAGCATTCGCGCCGCTCACATACAAACAAGTGAATACAATTAGCAATCATTACAAACTCACTACCATTGGACTAATTGTACTATAAATCCCCCAAACAACATGGCCAAAGCATCCATGGTGATCCACATCCTATCAATTTGCATACCCTGTTACTCCTTGCTCTGCTGTTTGGAAATATGGATGATGATGATATGGTAGACGCTGCTGGTGCTGCTATTGGCGAACTAGCGGTTGATAGAATCAGGCAGCCTCGGCGACTCAGACTGAGATGAAGGGGTCGTCTGGTTCGAGGTCCTCGTGTCTACAGGGTGAGACCCACCTTGGAAAACATGAGCGACTTTGAGGTTTATGATAAGTATCAGCTCAATCGCGAATAGCTCATTGGCCTTTTCGATCTTCTTAAACCTCACCTGGAGCCACGTATAAGAATAAGGACTGCTGTTCCCGGCATGACTAAGATGCTAAGTTGTCTTTACGTCCTGGCCTCCAGGAGTTTTCAATCAGGAGAAATGTACATGCATGGCCTGGCTCAAGGTACATTCTCTGGGGTGTTTGATAACTTTCTGGACGCCATGGTACGTATCAGTAAGCACTACATAGGATTCCCACAAAATGATGGTGATTGGAGGCGCCTGAAGCGGGAATTCTTTGCTATTGCTGAATTGCCCAATGTCTTGGGAGCCATTGTTTGTACCCACATTGCGCTGCATGCTCCAGTTGATGACTTGCCCTTCAGAAATCGCAAACATTTTCATAGCCTCTACGTGCAGTATGTTTGTGACGCACGGATGAGGATTATGCACGTGTGTGCGAATTTTTGAGGGGCTAGTCATGATGCCCGCATCCTCTCTCTGTCCACCCTGTGGCGGCAGTTTGAGGAAAGACAAATGCCCCCTGGGTATCTCGTTGGTGAGTATTTGTGCACAACATGGTTAATTAGTTAGACAATTGCCACTGTAGTCTTAAAATGTTAGCGTAATGTTCAGCTATAGGATGCAATTTAACCATTTATTTATATTTCCGCAAATGTCTACTTTTAGTTTAAAACAGATATGTAGCATGTCTTACCTTAAATGCTCAGATAGAGAATGCAATTTAGCCTTTTAGTTTATATTTTACACAAGGTCTGGTTTAGGCAAAATACGCATATGTAGCATGTCTTAGCTGAAATGGGAAGATAGCAAATGCAATTTAACCATGTCATTGTCTCTTTACACAAATGTCTAGTTTTAGTTCAAAACAGATATGTAGCATGTCTTACCTTAAATGCTCAGATAGAGAATGCAATTTAGCCTTTTAGTTTGTATTTTACACAAGGTCTGGTTTAGGCAAAATACGCATATGTAGCATGTCTTAGCTGAAATGGGAAGATAGCAAATGCAATTTAACCATGTCATTGTCTCTTTACACAAATGTCTAGTTTTAGTTCAAAACAGATATGTAGCATGTCTTACCTTTAATGCTCAGAGAATGCAATGTAACCATTTAGTTTGTATTTTACACAAGGTCTGGTTTCTGCAAAATACGCATATGTAGCATGTCTTAGCTGAAATCGGAAGATAGAGAATAAGATTGAACTAGATTATTCTTTTAAAAAATAAACATTTGTTAGTGGATTATCGTGTACACAAACATTTTTGGGAATAGAAATACAATTTTGAGGATTCAGTTTGAATTATGTTCTGTTCATAATTTATAGGTGATTCTGGGTACATGAGCCGGCCTTGGCTTATTACTCCCTTGCGTAGCCCGACTGATGTGGCTCAGGAGCGCTACAATAGGGCACATAAGAGAACCAGGGCTGTGGTCGAAAGAATGTTTGGGCTCCTCAAAATTAGATTCCGGTGCCTTGACAGGTCGGGAGGAGCCCTCCAGTACAGTCCAAAGAAGGTGGCTAAGATCGTTATAGCCTGTAGTGTCCTGCATAATATTGCACAGTGGGCTGGGATGCTGCAGGCCGTCCAGGCGCCCCGACGCCTCCTCCTTGATGAGGTGGACGAGCCTGTTTTAGAGGGGCCATTCCGGAACGAGGGGCTCAATGTCAGAGCAGACATCATCAACCGCCACTTTAGACGGTAAATAATAGAAGTTAGATTGGAGTATTGTCAATAGATGTGAACTCTAGGGAAATGACAAGTAGAGAATTGTGCAAACATGTTCGGATTGTTCATCAAATGCTAAAAATGTGTTTCATTTATTAATATAGGTGATGCTCTGGTCATTGGGTCCTGTATCAAGTCTTTGCCACCTGGTTTTTAAAGAGAACATCAGCTTGTAAGTATAAATGTATGGACTGTTGCTGACATGAATTGTACACAAATACATCATATGGCATACATTTTCAAAACTAGTATTTAGTTTACACATTACTTAAAATGTAAATACTCAGAAAGGGATCCTCTAGCATAACTATCCTCTAGCATGACTGGTTCAAAGTCACACATTAGAGGTTTGTTCTGCTCAATATGACTCATCTTCACACTTGATTGATAGAACATAACACAAGATGCTACACACGCTTATTAAGCTAGTGACAGAAATTGATTCAGAAATGGGGGGTTGGAGAGGGGTACAGAACTGATTCACACACTTGTAGTAATAATTTTTATTAAACTTTTTCTGCCATTAGGGAGCTGACTTAATCTAAAGACTGAAAGGGAAGAATTTGAAGCCTGACAGTGAAGATTGCCCAGACTGACCGTGAAAAATACAAGATTGAAAGTGAAGAATACCAATGGGATCATGTCTGGCATTATCTTTCCAATCTGCTGACCTTGAAAACCATACAAAGACATGTTCACATGGTAAGTGCCAACTATTTGATGGAATAAGGCTGTGGAGGCATCCTATTGGAGACACTTAGATGATTTTTTATTTTTTTAGATGGTATTTCAGTCATCTATTTTTGAAATGATGAATAAGACACCTATTGAAGATCAACTGTTTTCTCCAGAATTGACTTTCAAAACCATGCATTATCCAGGTTGGTTTACCAATGCATGCTAGTTAAGAATCACAGGAAGAATGTAGAATATTTGTAGCTTACATACATTAGCCATACTTTGTTCATAATTAGATATTTATGTATCACAATCAGACACTTAGATGATTTTTACATTTTTAGATGGTATTTCAGTCATCTATTTTTGAAATGATGAATAAGACACCTATTGAAGATCAACTGTTTTCTCCAGAATTGACTTTCAAAGACCATGCATTATCCAGGTTGGTTTACCAATGCATGCTAGTTAAGAATCACAGGAAGAATGTAGAATATTTGTAGCTTACATACATTAGCCATACTTTGTTCATAATTAGATATTTATGTATCACAATCAGACACTTAGATGATTTTTACATTTTTAGATGGTATTTCAGTCATCTATTTTTGAAATGATGAATAAGACACCTATTGAAGATCAACTGTTTTCTCCAGAATTGACTTTCAAAGACCATGCATTATCCAGGTTGGTTTATCAATGCATGCTAGTTAAGAATCACAGGAAGAATGTAGAATATTTGTAGCTTACATACATTAGCCATACTTTGTTCATAATTAGATATTTATGTATCACAATCAGACACTTAGATGATTTTTACATTTTTAGATGGTATTTCAGTCATCTATTTTTGAAATGATGAATAAGACACCTATTGAAGATCAACTGTTTTCTCCAGAATTGACTTTCAAAGACCATGCATTATTCAGGTTGGTTTACCAATGCATGCTAGTTAAGAATCACAGGAAGAATGTAGAATATTTGTAGCTTACATACATTAGCCATACTTTGTTCATAATTAGATATTTATGTATCACAATCAGACAAAGGAATACATATTATAGTTGATATAGAGGTATTTGAATGGACATTAAATATTACATTTATGTTCAGCATACATATATGTATTTTTGTTTATTTAAATGTGATATACATTATTATGTATAATTAGAAATGCTGATATTTAAATGTAATTTGGATTACACAATATAATGGTGTATGTTTTTTTTTATATTAAAAAAAACAAATAAATTCATAAATATCTTGATAAAATGTTGAACAAAGTTAAAGCATAGACACAAGATGATTGTAAATGTATTTTATGAATATTTTACAACGTGTGTATTAACTTATTAAAATATTTTTTATTTTTTACAGATTTTCATCTGACTTCCAGGATTTTTTTGATTTTTTTTTGTTAAAATATTTTTTTTTTTTTTTTTTTAAATGGTAATAATCAAGATCTTATTATTAAATACCCTCTTTTGAACAGATTATAATAAATATCCATATAATCTGTCAATAAAAACAATTTGACTCCCATGACTGGTAGTTGTCTATTTGACAATCACATGCATAAGATCAAATTAGGCATCATGTATAGCATTAATTTTAGAAAATCCACTGATTCATAGAATATTTAAGTCAACTAGCTTTTTTAAATTAAATGGGGAGTGAAATCCATCAATGCTTTTATAGTGTAATTTTTAGATGTAAATTTGGAAAAATATTTTCGGATATGTAGTCAGAATTTGACATAACTTTCTTCTTTTCACTTTTAAGAAGGGAAAGTGGTTCACTTACATTAAAGTGACAGTGTTGTTGAATGTAAAATTTCTTTTATAAGATCTTGTATCTTCCTTAGGTATCTAAAAACATAATTTAAAGAAATTTATATTTAAAAAATATAAAAATGGTAGGTCAGTTAACTTCATATTTTGCACAAGATAGTTATTGGATGCCATGTTAATTGATTTTATGTTCTAGTGGAGTCATTTAAAGGGTCATTTAACAATAGTTATTAATATTATGTAATTTTTTAAATCTTACCTCTTGGGTTAGACATCACATATCTCTATATAATTTTCATTCCCCTTTAGTTTATTTCTACAATGTTAAATCAACATTCCGAATGTTTTGGTCCTTAAAGGGACATTCACACAATATATTGTGTATTGAATTTTAAACAATCATAAATAATTTTTTAAATATTTCTAATGTACTATTGAATTACATTCAGTCTTTAAATATACTTAGAAAAAGATACATCAATGCACATATCTTAGCCAATGACATAAGGCATCTATGTGCAACTAACAATCAGCATCAAAATAGCCTATGTAGATATGTATTTAATCCAAGAATATATATAATTAAAATCTAATGATCGAATAACAAAACATATTAAGTTGTTCAAATATTATATTCTTCTCCAAAATGCATAAATAACATATAGCTTAAAGGAACATGCCACCCACATTTTTTCTTTTATGATTTAGAAAGAGAATGCAATTTTAAACATCTTTCTAATTTACTTATATTATCTAATTTGTTTTATTATCTTGATATTCTTTGATGAAAAGCATATCTAGATATGCTCACTAGCTGCTGATTGGTTGCTGCACATAGAAGCATTGTGTGATTGGCTCACCATGTGCATTGCTTTTTCTTCAACTAAGGATATTTAAAAAATGAAGCAAAATAAATAATGGAAGTAAATTGTAATGTTGTTTAAATTTCTATTCTCTATCTGAATCATGAAAGAAAGATTTTGGGTTTAGTGGCCCTTTAATGTCCCTCTAAGGTGAAGACTGCGAAATACATCCATTACAATATATATTTCATTCAGTGTGTAAAACAATCCAGAAGTTAATCTAAATATGCTTTACTCATATGTTATACTAATTTTGCCAAAGGAAGGTGCCTAGGTTTATGATATTTCAAGCATTATTGCGAAACGTCTCCTTAAAGGGACATGAACTCAAAATATACTTAAAGGGAGACTGTTAAAAAATTAATTATTTATACATTCTGAACGAGTATTCAATTTTAAGCAACTTTATACATTGACTCATATTATCAATGTTCCTCGTGATGTTGCTATCATTACTTGAAAAATAAGGCATTACATTTATAATTTATTTGCTTCAGTACTCTGGACAGAACTTATTTTTTTTTGGGTGGATTAATTAATCCAACAATCATCAAGGACAACCCAGGTTGTTCGCCAAAAATTGTCCGTAATATAAAATATCATTTTTGATTTGCAAAGAAAGATAACAAGATAATTATTAACATTTGAGAATCGGATTAAATTATAAAGTTGCTTCAATCTGAATCACGAACGCTAAATTTCTTGGGACAGTGTCCCTTTAAGAGATTTAAAGAGTGTATTTACTTCTCTTCTCTTATTATCTTGACATACTTTGCTTGAAAAGCATATCGAGATAGGCTCAGTAGATGAAGATTGGTGGATGCACAGAGATGCCTTATGTGATTGGCTCAACCCTGTGCATTTAAATTTCTGGTGTTGAGGATATCTAAATACAAAGATAAATTGAGTTACATTTTAAAGTCTAAACATATTTGATCTCTACAGATCATTTGATACAATTGTTTGGTTGTAATGTCTATTTAAAAATAAAGACACCATTGCACAATAACATATATGAGCAGTTCAGACAAATACAAGCTCGAGGTTTATTTACTAATAACAAACAAACGTGTAGTTTAACATCTATAAACAGATTATCCAAGTTACACACATTATAACCTGAAATTGAACATTCAGAAATGTTGTGTGGGAAACGTATCTTGAAACACCAGATTTGCATCTTTAAACATTAGAGTCTAATGTCACGCAATAGCACACAATCAATGTGCATTATAAATACATTTAATAGAGCAATGTCAATACTTCACAATAAGTCACAAAATTGATTTTATGAACAATAAAGACAGACAAGATTAAATGTGTATTAATCCAACGTATTTGTATTAAAGAAACAGACCGTTATTAAACCGAGAAATGTCTACAACATTTAATAATGTGACAGTATTAGGTGACATTATATGGTGAATTTAAACATTAATATTTAACGGATCAGGTATATTATATCTGCGTCACACATATCCGCATGACAGGCCCATGAGTTACAAATAAGTCTACATGAAAAATGAAGTAACAGCACCACCAGGAGGTATGTGTATGGAAGTTACTAAGATATGAAACATTAAGGAACGGCCAATCAGAGTTCATCACACAAACACAACTTGAGTCAGGATGGTCTCACAGACATTCTAACAATATTTCAAACTTTTATCCAATCAGATGTACAGATAACTTGTCCCATGGTGCGTCTCATGTTTACTTCACCATATAAAAGTCCATTACACGTTGCCATCTTTGTCAGTTCTCTAATGCCTGCAGGCTGTTTATATATTATAATATATTCTAAAACCCAGCAGGCATGTCACCTCCCAGGTTTACCAAGCAGGAGAGCGCTGCACTGGTCCACGCCGTCCAGAACTTTTATCCACAGCTGTTTGGGAACAAGAGGAGGTCGACAGATGCGAATGTTAAGAAGGCCCTCTGGGAGTCTATCACCAATGCGGTTCAATTGGTGTGTGACGTCCAGAGGAGCCAGGATCAGATCATGCGGAGATTCGGAGATATGAGGTTGCGCTTGTCCAAAAAAGTCGACCTCATAAGGGAGTGGGTACAAGCCCGTAAAAGAGGGGGCAAAAGAAAGGCCCCGTGGAAACTCTACCTACTCCCTTATGAGGTGACTTTATGCGAGCTCCTCAGTCTCCGGGGCCCCAAAAGATTTAGATCCTCTCCATCCTCGGCTTCCTCTTCTTCCCTCCCAGCTGCTGGATCTGAAAGTCCTGACGCTGGGGCCAGGGCAGCTGCTTCTCCGTCCGGTGGCCTGGGAGGAGCCGAAGGAGAATCTGAACCAGGTAACTATACAACTTGATAGAATATATTAATATTTGATTAGATTTTTAAGAAATGTGTATATAGTCAGATACTAAACCTATATAGATCTCACAACATACGCTACATATGATGTTTACATATCTGATTTGAGATTAGTGACATATAAAATAGGAATGATGTTTCTTGCGCTCTACAGAATATGCGTCACAGAGCGAAAATAGAATTGCGCATACACGTGAACATGGGTTTGCTGTAAGTGGCATTGCTTTACACATGTTGGTCAAATGACGGATGCGTAATTCCACTTGGAATCATTGCGCAATGATCGCGAAAAATAGAATTGCGCATACACGTGAACATGGGTTTGCTGTAAGTGGCATTGCTTTACACATGTTGGTCAAATGACGGATGCGTAATTCCGCTTGGAATCATTGCGCAATGATCGCAAAAAATAGAATTGCGCGAGTCGGCTCTTGGGTAAGGTGACACACGCACGCAGCACATTACACAGCCTGTTCCGGAGGGTCGGGGCTCCGCTCCGGAACACTGCAAACACTGACCACCAATTAGGTTTGATTTAACATTGAAAATTCAGTGTGGGGACTCTAAAGCGGCTACTACGCAACCCACCATAATACAAAAAGCTTTGTAGGGGCCTTAGATCTGGACTATTGGACTGGAGTGACCGGCCCCATAACTAAGGCTGTGGGAAAATAATACTGCAAACTAATCCCATTAAAGCTCTGTCCAGGCCTGATATATATACAAAACATTATAGTCATCAGCACTACTGCTGAGATCAGGATTCATACAAATACTCTGTTAATCACAACTACTGACTCTGTTAGCCGTAAGGACCTGACCTTTATCCAGTCTGGAATTATACAACAGGACATTTCATAGTTTTGCAATTTTGCCTCACTTCTTGCAGTTATTTCAAGGAGCTCTTACAAACTAAGCTGATACCTACATAGCTCCTTTCGACATTATGCTTGAGGACAGTTAACTAAGAGCAATTTGAGGGATACACTCTCTCTGCAGGATATGTGAAATTTTATTATATTCTCCCTCTGGCATAAGCTGGAGATCTCTGGAACTTAGTGGTATATAGCGCTATTACAGAGTCTTTATTCGCAAGCGCCACTGTATTATCCCTGGAACCAGCATTTCTCCATACTAAATATCAGGAACAAACAACAAGCAGTCTTCATTGTGATTACTGTTACAGTTTGGTTCACTGCTGCTGCGACAGCATATGTACCTTTGGGTTAATAATCCAAAGTGGAGTGTTGTTTTATTTGGTTTTCCTGCTGCTTTAACCACTTACTCCTTTCTTTACAGGTCACGGTTGCAAAAATGTTTTATGCTAAAATCTAAATAAGCATTTACGTTAGTGGCTGTTCGTCAAGGCTCTCCCTTTCCGGCCTAGCTAGTCTAGGTCGGTCACTTCCACTTCCATTTTCCCCTTCCTTTGAGTCGTATCCCCTTTCCCTGAGCTGAGAGGTAGTCTCTTTAGGCTAGTATCGACTAACTCAGGAATGTAATCATATATGAAGTAGTAGAATATAGACAAATACAGTAAAAGTTGTACATATTTCTCTTTCTCTTAGGCGGTTTACTATTGCCTTATAAAATTACAATGAGCTAATGTGATTTACTTCACACTACTTAGCAACTGAACTCTCACATTACCATTTCTCTGGAGCATGAGCCCTTTCTTGATCTCCCATAGCGAAAGATGCTTAGAGCTTGAGGCACAAAAGCGGAGAACTGCTCTAGAGGGAGAGTATCCTGTTGCTTTTCTCAAACCAACAAATTAGGAAACATGCCCTTTGAATAAGGGTCCCAACCTGTGGGGGTGCAGAATGATCACCTACAAGTAATCTCTATCATAAAAGCTAAATATCTAATGTGGGACTAAAATACAGAAGCACGTTTGCATTAACACAATATAATCTGTAAGAGATTGTACAGTAACAGCCTTCAAGTGAGTTTACCGGAGATTAGCTTTGTACCAGTTTATGCTCCAATATGGAAGGAAAACATCAAACAGTCAAGGACTGTTTATCTAGAGCACAAGCAAAAAAAAATCGTAAAGCTGCGCATCTGGCGGCTATGACATCAACTGCAGATCAAGAAAACTTATCTGAAGACTCCCAAGGAGATCACATAGATGCTCCTTCTTCTACTTTAGTGGGACAAATAAGGGAAGTATTTCAAACAGAACTGAGATCGGCGATAGCAGAGCTGAAGTCAGATATCCTGAGTATTGGTAACAGAACCTCTGTGATTGAGGACAAAGTGGATGAGGTTATAGAAGATCTGACGGAAATTAATTCCACTATGTCAACGCAGGAGAAGCAGATCTCAGTGCTAGAATCTCAAATTGAAGACTTGGAGAATAGATCTAGGAGATCTAATATCAGGATCCGAAATCTACCAGAGTCATTTGACAACCTTCCAGAAGTACTACCCGCTGTTTTCCGGAAACTCATCCCTGACATAGAAGAAAATCTCTTGCTGATGGATAGAGCACACAGAGCCCTAAACAAGCCTCCAAATCCCGGCATACCTAGAGATATCATTATCAAATTCCATTACTACTCTACCAAAGAGAAGATAGTCCAGGCTTCTAGGAAGCTCCTGCAATTTGAATTTGAGGGTCACAAAATACAATTCTATTCAGACCTTTCACCAACTACCCTAAAGAAACGCAGAGATCTAAAACCAGTTATTATAGCATTACAGAAAGCTAAGTTGAAGTACAGATGGTCTTTCCCTTTCAGGCTCGTATGTATACACCATAACACAACATACTCCTGCACTAATCTGGAGGAAGGAATAAAGATGGTGAAACAAATGAATTTATCAATAAAAGATCAAGAAGAGCCGCTACCTCAAAGAGCACCAAAGAAAAGAACCCAGAGGATCTGGGACAAAGAAATAAGACCACAAACCCCAAGAAAGCGCTCACAGTTAAATGGTAATGATGATCCTGGCTAATCAAGATGTACGTCCTCAATTACACATTACTCTATACTCCCCCCCTGGTCTGACCCACGGGTTTTGGGGAACACATGAACTCATGCATATAAATTGACTCTCTTGGGACTTGGGAGGTCTAGAGAAAGATATAGATGATATAAAGGCTTCTGATTGGTTTAATATTGATTAGTAATGTGTATAAATCTATTTAATCTGACGGTCTGATAGAAACTCATGAAGTTAGCTATAATAGGTAATGAATGAGCTAATTATAAAATAAAACAAAAAATAATATAAAAAAGTTTTTACTTAAATCTAGGTCAAAATGGGTCGACATTAGATTAAGAGACTGCTTTAATCAAAAGTTAAGTTTGTCGCAATCCTTTGAGATGTATTACTAGTCCTGCTTAGTAACAGTTAGGTTTTACTTGATTATATGCTGATGTGACTATATCAGAAAACAAGATGCACCCCTTGGAGAGGGGAAATGTTCTAAATCACTGTTGGTTATGTATCACTTACAGATACAATTGTATTTTATTTGTTGTTGTTCTGCTTTAACTACTCAATCTCTTCTTTTCTTTCTATGGTTCTTTCCTTCCATGGTCACTCGTGAATCACCCGGGGCTGAGAGCCCTGGTGTAATTACAAAAGCTCTCACTCACTATGATTTTCCCAGGAGTACAAACAGCATAAACAGATGGATACAGATAAGTACATTTTATCATATTACAACACACAAACTAGACAATGTCCTTTAAAATAATATCCCACAATGTAAGAGGCCTACATTCGCACATTAAAAGAAAAAAAGCTATAGCAGAGTACAAGTCACTAAAAGCTCAGGTGATTATGCTTCAGGAAACACATTTCACTAGCACTACAACACCAAAATATTGGGATGCAGCTTTTCCAATCCAATATCATGCAGTAGGAGCAAAAAAACAAAAAGGGGTTTCTATCTTAATGCAAGCTGCCCTTGGGTTTCAGGAGGAGGAAGTGATTAGAGACCCAGAGGGGAGATTCCTAATCCTAAAAGGTAAGATTCAGGGTAGTTCAATAGTTCCAGGTAATATCTATGCCCCCAATGAAGACCAGGGAAGATTCATAGCTAAAATCAGCAAAATTTTAACTTCATGGAAGAAATATAAGATAATTCTTGGAGGGGATTTTAATCTCACCGTTAATGACCAAGTAGACAGATCCCCAGCGCCACACAAAGCTTCTTCTAAAATCCTAAGGCCTAGATTTGGAGTTCGGCGGTAGCCGTCAAAACCAGCGTTAGAGGCTCCTAACGCTGGTTTTGGGCGCCCGCTGGTATTTGGAGTCAGTGATTAAAGGGTCTAACGCTCACTTTTCAGCCGCGACTTTTCCATACCGCAGATCCCCCTACGCCATTTGCGTATCCTATCTTTTCAATGGGATCTTTCTAACGCTGGTATTTAGAGTCGTTTCTGAAGTGAGCGTTAGAGCTCTAACGACAAAATTCCAGCCGCCTGAAAATAGCAGGAGTTAAGAGCTTTCTGGCTAACGCTGGTTCATAAAGCTCTTAACTACTGTACCCTAAAGTACACTAACACCCATAAACTACCTATGTACCCCTAAACCGAGCTCCCCCCACATCGCCGCCACTCGATTTAAATTTTTAACCCCTAATCTGCCGACCGCCACCTATGTTATACTTATGTACCCCTAATCTGCTGCCCCTAACCCCGCCGACCCCTGTATTACATTTATTAACCCCTAACCTGCCCCCCACAACGTCGCCGCCAGCTACTTAAAATAATTAACCCCTAATCTTCCGACCGCAAAGCGCCGCCACCTACGTTATCCCTATGTACCCCTAATCTGCTACCCCTAACACCGCCGACCCCTATATTATATTTATTAACCCCTAATCTGCCCCCCTCAACGTCGCCGACACCTGCCTACACTTATTAACCCCTAATCTGCCGAGCGGACCTGAGCGCTACTATAATAAAGTTATTAACCCCTAACCCGCCTCACTAACCCTATCATAAATAGTATTAACCCCTAATCTGCCCTCCCTAACATCGCCGACACCTAACTTCAAGTATTAACCCCTAATCTGACGACCGGAGCTCACCGCTATTCTAATAAATTGATTAACCCCTAAAGCTAAGTCTAACCCTAACACTAACACCCCCCTAACTTAAATATAATTTAAATCTAACGAAATTAATTAACTCTTATTAAATAACTTATTCCTATTTAAAGCTAAATACTTACCTGTAAAATAAATCCTAATATAGCTACAATATAAATTATAATTATATTATAGCTATTTTAGGATTAATATTTATTTTACAGGCAACTTTGTAATTATTTTAACCAGGTACAATAGCTATTAAATAGTTAAGAACTATTTAATAGTTACCTAGTTAAAATAATAACAAATTTACCTGTAAAATAAATCCTAACCTAAGATATAATTAAACCTAACACTACCCTATCAATAAATTAATTAAATAAACTACCTACAATTACCTACAATTAACCTAACACTACCCTATCAATAAATTAATTAAATAAACTACCTACAATTACCTACAATTAACCTAACACTACACTATCAATAAATTAATTAAACACAATTGCTACAAATAAATACAATTAAATAAACTAGCTAAAGTACAAAAAATAAAAAAGAACTAAGTTACAAAAAATAATAAAATATTTACAAACATAAGAAAAATATTACAACAATTTTAAACTAATTACACCTACTCTAAGCCCCCTAATAAAATAACAAAGACCCCCAAAATAAAAAATTCCCTACCCTATTCTAAATTAAAAAAGTTACAAGCTCTTTTACCTTACCAGCCCTGAACAGGGCCCTTTGCGGGGCATACCCCAAGGATTTCAGCTCTTTTGCCTGTAAAAAAAAACATACCATACCCCCCCCAACATTACAACCCACCACCCACATACCCCTAATCTAACCCAAACCCCCCTTAAATAAACCTAACACTAAGCCCCTGAAGATCTTCCTACCTTGTCTTCACCATACCAGGTTCACCGATCCGTCCTGGCTCCAACATCTTCATCCAACCCAAGCGGGGGTTGGCGATCCATCATCCGGTGCTGAAGAGGTCCAGAAGAGGCTCCAAAGTCTTCCTCCTATCCGGCAAGAAGAGGACATCCGGACCAGCAAACATCTTCTCCAAGCAGCATCTTCAATCTTCTTCCATCCGGTGCGGAGCGGGTCCATCTTGAAGCAGGCGACGCGGATCCATCCTCTTCTTCCGTTGTCTCCCGACGAATGACGGTTCCTTTAAGGGACGTCATCCAAGATGGCGTCCCTCGAATTCCGATTGGCTGATAGGATTCTATCAGCCAATCGGAATTAAGGTAGGAATTTTCTGATTGGCTGATGGAATCAGCCAATCAGAATCAAGTTCAATCCGATTGGCTGATCCAATCAGCCAATCAGATTGAGCTCGCATTCTATTGGCTGATCGGAAAAGCCAATAGAATGCAAGCTCAATCTGATTGGCTGATTGGATCAGCCAATCGGATTGAACTTGATTCTGATTGGCTGATTCCATCAGCCAATCAGAAAATTCCTACCTTAATTCCGATTGGCTGATAGAATCCTATCAGCCAATCGGAATTCGAGGGACGCCATCTTGGATGACGTCCCTTAAAGGAACCGTCATTCGTCGGGAGACAACGGAAGAAGAGGATGGATCCGCGTCGCCTGCTTCAAGATGGACCCGCTCCGCACCGGATGGAAGAAGATTGAAGATGCCGCTTGGAGAAGATGTTTGCCGGTCCGGATGTCCTCTTCTTGCCGGATAGGAGGAAGACTTTGGAGCCTCTTCTGGACCTCTTCAGCACCGGATGATGGATCGCCAACCCCCGCTTGGGTTGGATGAAGATGTTGGAGCCAGGACGGATCGGTGAACCTGGTATGGGGAAGACAAGGTAGGAAGATCTTCAGGGGCTTAGTGTTAGGTTTATTTAAGGGGGGTTTGGGTTAGATTAGGGGTATGTGGGTGGTGGGTTGTAATGTTGGGGGGGGGGTATTGTATTTATTCTTTTACAGGCAAAAGAGCTGAAATTCTTGGGGCATGCCCCGCAAAGGGCCCTGTTCAGGGCTGGTAAGGTAAAAGAGCTTGTAACTTTTTTAATTTAGAATAGGGTAGGGAATTTTTTATTTTGGGGGTCTTTGTTATTTTATTAGGGGGCTTAGAGTAGGTGTAATTAGTTTAAAATTGTTGTAATATTTTTCTTATGTTTGTAAATATTTTATTATTTTTTGTAACTTAGTTCTTTTTTATTTTTTGTACTTTAGCTAGTTTATTTAATTGTATTTTTTTTTAGCAATTGTGTTTAATTAATTTATTGATAGTGTAGTGTTAGGTTAATTGTAGGTAATTGTAGGTAGTTTATTTAATTAATTTATTGATAGGGTAGTGTTAGGTTTAATTATATCTTAGGTTAGGATTTATTTTACAGGTAAATTTGTTATTATTTTAACTAGGTAACTATTAAATGGTTCTTAACTATTTAATAGCTATTGTACCTGGTTAAAATAATTAAAAAGTTGCCTGTAAAATAAATATTAATCCTAAAATAGCTATAATATAATTATAATTTATATTGTAGCTATATTAGGATTTATTTTACAGGTAAGTATGTAGCTTTAAATAGGAATAAGTTATTTAATAAGAGTTAATTTATTTCGTTAGATTAAAATTATATTTAATTTAGGGGGGTGTTAGTGTTAGGGTTAGACTTAGCTTTAGGGGTTAATACATTTATTAGAGTAGCGGTGAGCTCCGGTCGTCAGATTAGGGGTTAATAATTGAAGGTAGGTGTCGGCGATGTTAGGGAGGGCAGATTAGGGGTTAATACTATTTATGATAGGGTTAGTGAGGCGGATTAGGGGTTAATAACTTTATTATAGTAGCGCTCAGGTCCGCTCGGCAGATTAGGAGTTAATAAGTGTAGGCAGGTGTCGGCGACGTTGAGGGGGGCAGATTAGGGGTTAATAAATATAATATAGGGGTCGGCGATGTTAGGGCAGCAGATTAGGGGTACATAGAGATAACGTAGGTTGCGGCGGTTTACGGAGCGGCAGATTAGGGGTTAAAAAAAATATGCAGGGGTCAGCGATAGCGGGGGCGGCAGATTAGGGGTTAATAAGTGTAAGGTTAGGGGTGTTTAGACTCGGGGTACATGTTAGAGTGTTAGGTGCAGACGTAGGAAGTGTTTCCCCATAGGAAACAATGGGGCTGCGTTAGGAGCTGAACGCTGCTTTTTTGCAGGTGTTAGGTTTTTTTTCAGCTCAAACAGCCCCATTGTTTCCTATGGGAGAATCGTGCACGAGCACGTTTTTGAGGCCGGCCGCGTCCGTAAGCAACTCTGGTATCGAGAGTTGCATTTGCGGTAAAAATGCTCTACGCTCCTTTTTTGGAGCCTAACGCAGCATTTGTTTGAACTCTCGATACCAGAGTTAAATTTATGGTGCGGCCAGAAAAAAGCCCGCGGAGCGTTAACAGCCCTTTTACCGCCGAACTCCAAATCTAGGCCTAAGTGACTTAATATTAGATCATAACCTAATAGACGTCTGGTGCATTTGTAATCGAACAGCAAAAGGCTTTACTTATTATTCAGCCGTACACCAGTCCTACTCTAGGATTGATTACATCTTTATTAGCCAAATTTTATGCCCATTATTAGTAAACACAAACATATCACAAACATCCTGGTCTGATCACTCCATTGTAGAGATCTCTCTACAGGGGTTTTTTGACCCCTCAAGACAGAGAAACTGGACATTAGATTTACATTTGTTAAAAGATGAATTAATCTCACAGAGGGTGTCCGAGTCCATTAAAGACTTTTGGCGAATTAATAAAGGTTCTACAGATAATCCATTATTTGCTTGGGGAGCTTTTAAATCATATCTTCGAGGTATACTCATTAAAGAAAAGGCTCTTATAGCCAAAAAGAAGAAAGATATCCTCCAGCAAAAAAAATCAGAACTAGAGAGACTCCAGAGGCTCCATATTAACAATAGATCAGAGGAGGGGGGTAAAGCAATTATAGCTAAAAAAGCAGAAATAAACAATTTGCTGAATGAAGAGGCACTGTCTTCTTTAAGAATTATAGAAGCGCATTACTTTATATACGCTAATAAGCCTGACCGTATGCTGGCTAGAAAAATTAGAAATATAACCAGATCCTCCTCTGTCCCCCAACTTCAAGCGACAGATGGACATATTCTTAATGACCCATCACAAATAGCCAATGCGTTTGCTGACTTTTACCAGTCCCTGTATAATCTTAAAATAGATCAGACTCCACATAGAGAGACACAAATTAGAACCTTTCTGAAGGAAAGCAACGTCCCTCAACTATCTGAGGAACAGGCCCCAATCTCGCCCAGGGAGGTTATGACTGCAATTAAACAGGCTAAAAGCAATAAAGCCCCGGGGCCAGATGGGTACTCGGGTGGGTTTTATAAAAAGTTTTCGGTACACTTGGTCCCACACTTGGTTGACTCCTTTAATTATATACTCCAGGGAGGCTATATTCCACCAGAACTCCTATCGGCAAGAATTTGTGTAGTACCCAAACCAGGTAAAGATAAATTTCACTGCAAAAACTATAGACCCATATCATTAATAAATTTAGATTTGAAACTTTTCACTAAAATACTGGCAAATAGATTAAATCCGCTTCTGACCAAATTGATTAAGCCTGACCAAGTGGGTTTTATAAGAGGGAGGGAAGCTCCTGATAATGTTAGGAAAATAATAGACTTACTGGACTATGCACACAAAGAAAGAATGCCTTCTCTGTTCCTCTCGTTGGATGCAGAGAAGGCGTTCGATAGGATATATTGGGACTATATGTTCCTGACGCTGCAGCAGTTTGGGATTAAGGGAAAGTTTTTAAAGGCAATCCAAGTACTATACACAACCCCATCAGCATTTATCAGACTCTCTGGTTATCAATCCAAAACAATCAAAATTCGAAATGGAACAAGACAGGGGTGCCCCCTTTCCCCATTACTATTTGCCCTCTGTATAGAGCCATTAGCAGCAACCATCAGGAATAAGACAGATATATCAGGAATTCAAATTGGCAGCACAATGCATAAACTTGCGTTGTTCGCTGATGATGTTATAATGACTATTACTAAACCCATGTTGTCCCTCCCTCCACTTTATGATCTATTATCTGACTTTGGAAAGCTATCCGGCTATAAGATAAACAACGACAAATGTGAGGCCCTTGGGACTCACCTTCCCGACGCAACAAAAAAGCTACTTGAGATAAACTTTGATTTTAAATGGGCTTCCTCGGCAACTACATATTTAGGTATCGCCATACCAAACAATTTAGATAACCTCTATAGACTAAACTATAAAAAAATATTTGCACATCTTAAAAAAGAAATGATGACTTGGTCATCTTATAAAATCTCCTTTTATGGGAGAATGGTTGTTACAAAAATGATAATTTTACCCAAACTGCTCTATCTGTTTAGAGCATTGCCTATCACTGTCCCCAAGGAAGATCTGGATGACATGCAAAGATACTTACTAAAGTTTATCTGGGTTAATAAAAAGGCCAGAATCAATAAGACAACACTACTACAAAATAAAGAGCGAGGGGGATTAGGGGTACCAAATTTACAAAATTATTTCTGGGCAGCCAGACTAGCGCAAACCTCACTTTGGAGTCTTGAGGGGGATGATATCGTATGGGTAAAATTGGAAAGTGATATGCTGCAATTGTATCCAATATATTACATTCTATGGACAGCCAAAAGAGAGAGACCATCGAAATGGACACGATACATTTCAATAACACACACTATTAAAATATGGGATAATATACAGACGAGGTCCAACCTTCACACTGTTAGCTCAGTGGCGACACCACTTTTCTTGCCATCTGTTCAGATCTCAAAAACAATAAGTAACATCTGGGTGAATAAAGGGCTATATCGAATTGCAGATATTTGGATAGACTCAAAGATTATTCCCTTTAAGAAATATAACTCTTTACATCCGGTGTCACCGGATTCTTGGTTCCAATACATTCAGTTGAAATCTAGGTTACGGGAGGTAGGCAGGCCACCCACATACTCAGAACATACTCCTTTTGAGAAACTATGCACATCAAAATCCAGAACTAAGGGGGCTATAACAATTTTGTACACTTTTCTGAATACAAATAGCTCAGGAGACAAATTGCATTATATGAAGAAATGGGAGGATGAGGGCCAATTTGTAAAGGATCAGGTAGAATGGTCAGATACTCTGAAAAGAGGACAGGCATGTTCTATTAGTGCAAATTTAAAAGAAAGATACATCAAAGTAGCATATAGGTGGTACCTACACCCAAGCAGAACACAATGGTCAGACAAAACCCCCAAGAATTGTTATCGAGGATGCGCAGACATTGGTTCCTACACACATATGTGGTGGTCATGTGCAGAGGTGCAGAAACTTTGGTTCCAAACTAACAATCTCTTTTCCGAGATATTTAGCAAGCAAATCGTTTTAACTAGAGAACAGGCACTATTACACTTCCCGATTGAGGGCCTCACCAAAGCTAAATTAAAGTTAGTGGGAATGATTTGCACAGCTGTTAAGACCACAATCGCAAGGTTTTGGAAATCCTCGGTACCAAGCTATGATTTAATACTTAATAAAATCAAATATTATTATAAAATGGCGGAGATTTCCTCTGCTTTGCTTAGTACTGGAATAGAGTTTCTTCAGGTCTGGGAAGACTGGATAGTCTGGACAGATAAGCAACGGATGGCTAACAGGCGTAGCATCCAATCCACAGAAATGGGGCATATGGATGACACAGGACAAGGTTATGACTGCAATTAAACAGGCTAAAAGCAATAAAGCCCCGGGGCCAGATGGGTACTCGGGTGGGTTTTATAAAAAGTTTTCGGTACACTTGGTCCCACACTTGGTTGACTCCTTTAATTATATACTCCAGGGAGGCTATATTCCACCAGAACTCCTATCGGCAAGAATTTGTGTAGTACCCAAACCAGGTAAAGATAAATTTCACTGCAAAAACTATAGACCCATATCATTAATAAATTTAGATTTGAAACTTTTCACTAAAATACTGGCAAATAGATTAAATCCGCTTCTGACCAAATTGATTAAGCCTGACCAAGTGGGTTTTATAAGAGGGAGGGAAGCTCCTGATAATGTTAGGAAAATAATAGACTTACTGGACTATGCACACAAAGAATGAATGCCTTCTCTGTTCCTCTCGTTGGATGCAGAGAAGGCGTTCGATAGGATATATTGGGACTATATGTTCCTGACGCTGCAGCAGTTTGGGATTAAGGGAACGTTTTTAAAGGCAATCCAAGTACTATACACAACCCCATCAGCATTTATCAGACTCTCTGGTTATCAATCCAAAACAATCAAAATTCGAAATGGAACAAGACAGGGGTGCCCCCTTTCCCCATTACTATTTGCCCTCTGTATAGAGCCATTAGCAGCAACCATCAGGAATAAGACAGATATATCAGGAATTCAAATTGGCAGCACGATGCATAAACTTGCGTTGTTCGCTGATGATGTTATAATGACTATTACTAAACCCATGTTGTCCCTCCCTCCACTTTATGATCTATTATCTGACTTTGGAAAGCTATCCGGCTATAAGATAAACAACGACAAATGTGAGGCCCTTGGGACTCACCTTCCCGACGCAACAAAAAAGCTACTTGAGATAAACTTTGATTTTAAATGGGCTTCCTCGGCAACTACATATTTAGGTATCGCCATACCAAACAATTTAGATAACCTCTATAGACTAAACTATAAAAAAATATTTGCACATCTTAAAAAAGAAATGATGACTTGGTCATCTTATAAAATCTCCTTTTATGGGAGAATGGTTGTTACAAAAATGATAATTTTACCCAAACTGCTCTATCTGTTTAGAGCATTGCCTATCACTGTCCCCAAGGAAGATCTGGATGACATGCAAAGATACTTACTAAAGTTTATCTGGGTTAATAAAAAGGCCAGAATCAATAAGACAACACTACTACAAAATAAAGAGCGAGGGGGATTAGGGGTACCAAATTTACAAAATTATTTCTGGGCAGCCAGACTAGCGCAAACCTCACTTTGGAGTCTTGAGGGGGATGATATCGTATGGGTAAAATTGGAAAGTGATATGCTGCAATTGTATCCAATATATTACATTCTATGGACAGCCAAAAGAGAGAGACCATCGAAATGGACACGATACATTTCAATAACACACACTATTAAAATATGGGATAATATACAGACGAGGTCCAACCTTCACACTGTTAGCTCAGTGGCGACACCACTTTTCTTGCCATCTGTTCAGATCTCAAAAACAATAAGTAACATCTGGGTGAATAAAGGGCTATATCGAATTGCAGATATTTGGATAGACTCAAAGATTATTCCCTTTAAGAAATATAACTCTTTACATCCGGTGTCACCGGATTCTTGGTTCCAATACATTCAGTTGAAATCTAGGTTACGGGAGGTAGGCAGGCCACCCACATACTCAGAACATACTCCTTTTGAGAAACTATGCACATCAAAATCCAGAACTAAGGGGGCTATAACAATTTTGTACACTTTTCTGAATACAAATAGCTCAGGAGACAAATTGCATTATATGAAGAAATGGGAGGATGAGGGCCAATTTGTAAAGGATCAGGTAGAATGGTCAGATACTCTGAAAAGAGGACAGGCATGTTCTATTAGTGCAAATTTAAAAGAAAGATACATCAAAGTAGCATATAGGTGGTACCTACACCCAAGCAGAACACAATGGTCAGACAAAACCCCCAAGAATTGTTATCGAGGATGCGCAGACATTGGTTCCTACACACATATGTGGTGGTCATGTGCAGAGGTGCAGAAACTTTGGTTCCAAACTAACAATCTCTTTTCCGAGATATTTAGCAAGCAAATCGTTTTAACTAGAGAACAGGCACTATTACACTTCCCGATTGAGGGCCTCACCAAAGCTAAATTAAAGTTAGTGGGAATGATTTGCACAGCTGTTAAGACCACAATCGCAAGGTTTTGGAAATCCTCGGTACCAAGCTATGATTTAATACTTAATAAAATCAAATATTATTATAAAATGGCAGAGATTTCCTCTGCTTTGCTTAGTACTGGAATAGAATTTCTTCAGGTCTAGGAAGACTGGATAGTCTGGACAGATAAGCAACGGATGGCTAACAGGCGTAGCATCCAATCCACAGAAATGGGGCATATGGATGACACAGGACAAAGGGGGGGGGTGACCGCGAGTGACACATGTTCTTGATTCTTCTTCTTATCTACTCTATCCTAATTCTGGGATTTCTTGTCTCTATCTTGTTTATTCTTTCTTAATCTCATTATTTCCTTATATAAAAAATATATGAGTATAGAAAAAAAAAGGTTTGCATTCTCCATGATTTAGATTGCCTGGGGATATTTCCCAGTCATGACGGAGAGCATAACGCCAAAGAAGGGGGTTGTTATATATGTTATGTGGGGCCGATATGAGTCTAGGGGTCCAGCATGGTTGTATTGCAATCTCTGTGAAACCAAAGTGTTATGTCATACCTGTTCTTTTCTTTTATGTTTACAAAAGATGTCATGGAATATGTTATATTACTCAATAAATAAAAATTATTTCAACAAAAAAAAAAATAGAATTGCGCATACACGTGAACATGGGTTTGCTGTAAGTGGCATTGCTTTGCACATGTTGGTCAAAATGAAATGAGAATTATTATATATGTGAAGAATACAGTATTCTTATTTTCAATATTATACATAATAAAAAAGATACTAGCAGAATCAAAATAAATAATAAAATATGTCCATCAATTGATGAGAATGAAATAACACAAAATATTAATTAAAGCTACATTAAACAACACAACTGATTGAAAATAAGAGTACAGGATATATTTATGATGAATTTAATTGAGGAAAAAATTAACTCATGGGACTACCAAAAGATTAATAGTTTTTAATTGATTTGGTAATAATGTAAAGATTTTAAACATGGCATAATTTGTATTAATGATATCCAATCCTCATTTAATATATTACAGATCTTGATGTTGGTGCTGGAACCTCAAGCCAGGGCTTGTCACAGTATGGTATGTCTCATTTTAATTGACATTTGTCTTAGAAACATGGACAGAACATTACATACAAAATCCACATTGTTCAATATTTATATGTATCTGCTAAATGGACTTGTAAAATATTTACAAATAAGAATAAAAAACAAACAAACATAGGATTACATTGTAATACTAATCTGATTTTTTTTTTTATTTAAGATATCCCATCTATTCTTGATATCTTCATTTTAATGTAAGATTCTTTGAATGTCCAATTTATATTCGTCCCCTGTGTATTGCTTAATCTTATTTGGATGCATTTTGACAAAATTCACACACTTTTGCATATGTTTTGATTTTTAAAATATAGATTCAATTGTTGAAATTGATCACGTCATTTAAGGGACATGCCAACTAAATTTTACATTGAATGATTTTGAAACGTGATTTTATTGTTTTGTATAAACATTTTATTAGCTAAATTGGTTCAGTCTATTGTTTTAGTTCTTCTAAAAACATATTGATTTTGGTTTAGGTTAAACAATGCATTACTGGTATTATCCGGCTGTTTTTTTTATGCATAAATTGGCCTTTTTTCAAATTTTAAAATCATGTGTTCAGATAACAGTAGTATATAGTTTCAAAAAGTATACAATTACATATTTTGAGCTTCATGTCCATTTAAGAGAGGATAATTAAATATTTTTAGGATATCCTTAACTAACATATTAGATTGTAATTACATCAACATATGGAGTAGAGAATTCATTAACAGCAACATTGTCAAATCAATATATTTTTATATTAAAGGGACACTGAGCTAAAATTATTACTGTTGTCATTCAGATAGAGCATGCAATATTAATCAACATTTAAATATAATACTATAATCATATTTTAAATATTCTATTGATAAATGTATTTTAAAATCAAGAATGTACATTTATCTGCAGCTCCATTTTGGTTGACCAACCTGGGTTTTTATTGATGATTGGTGGATACCTTCAACAAACAATATGTATTGAATCCAATATTGCTTATCTGCCTTTAAGATTAAAATGTTGCAAAATTAAAATTATAATAGGAGTCAATGTTAAATAATTTGGAACAGTTTGAACAGTGAAATCACTGATTGAAATAAATCATGTCAGTGTCCCTTTGATAAACAATAGATTCATTAATCCTTACATTCTTTGGATTAAACAATATTGATATATAATTCACATATTCACTGTTTGAGTTACTTTCTAGATATAAGCATACTCTAACAGCACCATGATTACATATTTGTACTAATCAATTTGGTTTGGAATTGTGATCAATCTGTGTTGTAACCCTAAACAAGATTACTGTACATTGCACAAATGGTTCGATGTGCCACATGTCTTTGTTTATATTTGTCAACAGCTGTTATTCCAAATGTGGTTTGTGTGTATTCTTTTAAGAACATTGATCAATGGGTATATTTAGATATGCAATAGCATCGTATGAGATGAGTTTGATGTCTAATATAGTCAGAAATTAAACATATGTTAAATACATCATTTTTTACAGAATCCCCTTGATTCAATCAAGCATTTTTTATTCTAATGACTGCTCTATTCTTCACATTTTCAAGTTGATTATTCTTATAAATCGATACAGATGTGATTTAGTGCTATCCCAAATGTGTTCACTAATATATATCTATATCATTCATAGAGAGAGTTGCTGTGGGGAGCCCAGAGGGATCCAGCACCGACTCAGAGCTGCCTTTGCAGTCTTCTGGTAAGTCCATTGACTCATTTATATGTCATTGAAGGTGTATTGGTAATCAATATTATGAGCATGATTCTGATGAAGCATAACATTTGAAACAAACATATAATTTACTCCTCTGATTATATATAAATTTTATTTTAAGATTGAAAGATTAAGAATTACAATTTTCTTAGTCTACACCTTTGTTATTCAGAAGATGTATAGCATATGTTTGTTTCCATGTTCAATTTTGACAACAATCATCAAGTGATACACACATGAGAAATCTTAAATGTTCAATGTACTATGCTTTTATGATTTTTAATTTAATACAAACAATAAATTGAAAATCTGAATCATTGAGAATAACAAATCTAATGTCATTTGTATGCTCCATCAAAATGATGTAAATCATAACTTTGGGTGTGTATATCTTTAATGCAACATTGATGTGTGTCTTTGAGCAAGAGTAACATATGTTATAATATCTGATCTTAACGTGTAGACAACATGTTATGTTTTACAGAGATTGATTTAACATGTGGGACGGAGGAGGAAGAGGCTCCCTTGAAGTCTGATGGTATGTGAAATATATCTAACATGTATCCAACATGTTTCTTTATTGGCAATCATTTTAGTGAAGACATTCAAAGTCTACAGCTTTTGCACTTTAAAAAGGAATATTATTTGTCTGTTCAAATACACTACTGCCCCCTTTCTATATCAGGCAGCATGAAAATATGCTTGGATTTTGTTGTTTTTGTTTGGATTTCTAATTCATGCCATCATGATGTCACATGCATATTCCAGGCCAAACCACAATATTAATTTTAAAATTGTACAGGCAGTCAGTGCTATTCATCTGAGTGCCTATATGCATACCATATCCTCATATACTACTCTTATCAATTATTCTTCATTCTCTTGCTATCTTTATTGAAACAAAGAAATGCCTCTAATTATTTTTAAATAAAACAAAATCTGGACATCATTTCTTTATTGTTGGATGAATGTATCCATCAATCAGCAGGGACAACCAAAGTTGATAAACAAAAATGGCCTGCCCTATAAACTTACATTCTTGCATTTAAAATATAGCTATAGAATTCTAACATTTAAAGAATAGGAGTAAATTAATAATTTTTTTTAATGTCATGCTCTATCTGAATCAGTAAATAAAATATTTTGGTTTAGTGTCCCTTTAATTTGATATCACTACATATACCAATCACCACTACTTGGATCCAACAATTTATGTACAAATGTTCATACATTATCTCTTGTATAACCCAGTGGGAATGTAATTTCTTCTGGTTGCTATGTTTACACAGCTTGTCCTGAACGCCAAAATGTTTAAGGATAGGTGTGCCTACCACAGTATAACTAAAATATTTAAATTGCTAATGTAAGTACAATGTAAATCATTTTACAAGATTTTATACCCTCAAGCTGTAAAAGTGGATCATCGAAAACCAATTAAAGGGGACAACATGTTGAAGTAAACTGTCCCTTTAATGGTTTATGTCTGTCTGAATAACATATTGCATGTGTAAATAATCAATTTCAACAAATTAATTTAAAGAATGATTTGTCTTTATGATGACAATGTATATTTGCTTTTTTTATTTCTGTTGTGTAATTATCATTAATATTTTATTTATTCTTTATTTTAGGCTGTGACTCAACATGGCTCACGCTAGAAGGTCTAGCCCGTGTAGAGCAGGCCGTGTTGAGGAACGCAGCTGTCCTGAGAGGGATGAACGACACCATGCAGGCCCAGCTACAGGTTCAGCATTTGACTCTGCGTCAGATGTTGCGGTTCAATTCAATGCTTGAATCTGTAGCTGGACAGGCACAGGACGATGAAGGGGATGACTAGTAAGTGGAGGATCTGGAGATGCTCCAAGGCCGCAGATAAGAATCCTCCGTCCACATGTTGATTTTGGTTTTTATGGTTGCCATTTGGCCTTTTTGTTATTATTGTTGTGCCTGTTGCACTCTTTTACCTTGTCATATGGCTCCAATGGGGCTATGCTGGCCCTTGGCAACTCTCTTCATGGACTGTGATGCACTCTTTTTCCTTGTCATATGGCTCCAATGGGGCTATGCTGGCCCTTGGCAACTCTCTTCATGGACTGTGATGCACTCTTTTACCTTGTCATATGGCTCCAATGGGGCTATGCTGGCCCTTGGCAACTCTCTTCATGGACTGTGATGCACTCTGTTACCTTGTCATATGGCTCCAATGGGGCTATGCTGGCCCTTGGCAACTCTCTTCGTGGACTGTGATGCACTCTGTTACCTTGTCATATGGCTCCAATGGGGCTATGCTGGCCCTTGGCAACTCTCTTCATGGACTGTGATGCACTCTGTTACCTTGTCATATGGCTCCAATGGGGATATTCTGGCCCTTGGTAACTCTTCATGGACTGTGATGCACTCTGTTACCTTGTCATATTGCTCCAATGGGGATATTCTGGCCCTTGGCAACTCTCTTCATGGACTGTGATGCACTCTGTTACCTTGTCATATGGCTCCAATGGGGCTATGCTGGCCCTTGGCAACTCTCTTCATGGACTGTGATGCACTCTGTTACCTTGTCATATGGCTCCAATGGGGCTATTCTGGCCCTTGGCAACTCTCTTCATGGACTGTGATGCACTCTGTTACCTTGTCATATGGCTTCAATGGGGCTATGCTGGCCCTTGGCAACTCTCTTCATGGACTGTGATGCACTCTGTTACCTTGTCATATGGCTCCAATGGGGCTATGCTGGCCTTTGGCAACTCTCTTCATGGACTGTGATGCACTCTGTTACCTTGTCATATGGCTCCAATGGGGCTATTCTGGCCCTTGGCAACTCTCTTCATGGACTGTGATGCACTCTGTTACCTTGTCATATGGCTCCAATGGGGCTATGCTGGCCCTTGGCAACTCTCTTCATGGACTGTGATGCACTCTGTTACCTTGTCATATGGCTCCAATGGGGCTATGCTGGCCCTTGGTAACTCTCTTTATGGGCTGTGATGCACTCTGTTACCTTGTCATATGGCTCCAATGGGGCTATTCTGGCCCTTGGCAACTCTCTTCATGGACTGTGATGCACTCTGTTACCTTGTCATATGGCTCCAATGGGGCTATGCTGACCCTTGGCAACTCTCTTCATGGACTGTGATGCACTCTGTTACCTTGTCATATGGCTCCAATGGAGCTATTCTGGCCCTTGGCAACTCTCTTCATGGACTGTGATGCACTCTGTTACCTTGTCATATGGCTCCAATGGGGCTATGCTGGCCCTTGGCAACTCTCTTCATGGACTGTGATGCACTCTGTTACCTTGTCATATGGCTCCAATGGGGCTATGCTGGCCCTTGGCAACTCTCTTCATGGACTGTGATGCACTCTGTTACCTTGTCATATGGCTCCAATGGGGCTATGCTGGCCCTTGGCAACTCTCTTCATGGACTGTGATGCACTCTGTTACCTTGTCATATGGCTCCAATTTTCAGGATCTTAAAAAGATTATTTATAAACGTTGTTGATGTTTTCTGACATACTAATAAAAGACATGTCATTCCACGATTCTTTGTCCTCTTTATTCATGTCATTGATGGAAATCTCTAGTTTATCTGGTTAATCCTTAGAGGGACCTTAGCAAAAATAATGGTGTTTCCTGAATCATATATGTAAAACAATTGTAAATGACTTTAAGATTAACATCTCCAATTTAATTTTATTATTTGTCTTTATATATTTTTCGTAAAGCTTTATCATTGCATGATTATGATTAGCATAGTAATTCTTTTATATATATATATATATATATATAGATTGTTATTTTTGTATATATATGTCTCTTGCAAAATTCACATCCATGTGTTTATTTATAAACTCTGCATGAATTGATTCACCTTTAACAAATGATCCGAGAATTGATACAATGAGATAATCCCTGTAAAGTGTTCATTTTATTGAAATAGTATTCTCTCTGTGTATCCTCTTTTTTAAAAAGAATTTCATGTCCCTTTAAGTGATGATGACCACAATTGTTAATGAATGGATTTCCATTTCTAAAGCGTTTTTGTCCTTTTTACATGAACAAGGACATATAATCTTATTAATAAACAATCTTATTGTAATGTTGACAGCACATGTATTTCAATTCTATCTTATTGTAGTGTAACCAAATCAATATCTGTGTGTAATACGCATATTTTAGATGAGGAATATGTTTTTCAAAATATTTTTAAAAAATACTTCTCCTCCCATATATGGCTAGAGGTAGGCTGACCATATTTCCACTTGAATAAATGACACGTTTGATCAATACATGTGTCATTATTGTTATTCCAAAACAATCTAAACATATCTTAAAACATCAATGGCATATGTATTTCTCATGTGTATCTTTTAAATGTTAAAGATATACACCATAGCTATAGTTAAAGGGACAGTCAAGTCCAAAAAGATGATTCATGATTTAAATAGGGCATGCAAGTTTAACCAACTTCCTAATTAGCTTTTATTCAACATTTAGCTTTGTTCTCTTGTTATTGTTACTTGAAAAGTAAACAGAGGAGGTTCATATGCTAAGTTCTTCGACCTTGAAGACTGCCTCTAATGTTTTAAAAATATTGACTACTATAAGGCATTAGTTCACATGTTTCATATAGATAACATTGAGCTCATGCATGTAAAGTGACCTAGGAGTGAGCATTGATTGGCTAAACTGCATGTCTGTCAAAAGAACCTAAATAATGGGGCAGTCATCAGAAGCTTAGATACAAGATAATAACATAAGTAAAATGTATATTAATATATAACTGTGTTTGTTGTTCAAAAATGAGTAATGTGTAATAAAGGTATTAGCTATATTTTTAGAAATTCAATTTCTGGGGTTGACTGTCCCTTTAACATATAATATCTAACACATCCCTATTTTACTAATGCATCTCCTAGCATTAATTTTCTTTTAAAGGGACAGGAAACACAATAATCCAAATATTTACATTTATTGTAACAATATATTTCAAATTGCAATGTCGTACATAATCGTGTAACCAATATTGATTTAATTTGTACTTAAAACATGCTGCTTGCTAAATAGTTTAGTTATAAATCCTCTGCTTCTAATGAAATATCTCCTTATTTTCAATAATGTATTCTATTTTATAGATCACAGTATTTCGTTATCTATCGTGACATTCCTGGATAGCAATATAGACACATACTAGTTACTAAAATATAAATACGTTTCTTATTGATATGCCAAGCTATCAACTGAGTCCTTGTATTGGCTGCGGTTTTTCAGCGATCTCGGATGCGCCATGTTGCTTAAGACGTCACCTGCCAGGCTGTCCAATGATTCCTTGTATTGACTGACGTTTTTACGCGATCAAGGATGCGCCTTTTCTTGGATTGCGTTTTTACGTGATCAAGAATGCGCCTTTTATTGGATGGCGTTTTTATGCGATCAAGGATGCGCCTTTTATTGGATTGCGTTCTTACGTGATCAAGGAAGCGCAATGTTAATTAAGACGTCACATGCAAAGGTGTAAAAACCGTCTGATTGTATTACGTAGTCCCGCAATATTTGTTTGTGCACGTTACACACGTTTGTGAAAGAGAAGACAAGTTTAAAACCATGGCGAATATGGATTGTGTGCATCATGTTACATTGTTGACCCATAGCTGATAAAGACCACCACATTCTCTTTTGCTGGATGTCTGGGTGAATAAACGAATAAAAGCAAAATGTTTTCATGCATAAGATATTTCGAGGCAAGTGCAAATCTCTATAGTCCATCTTGTTTAATATGTTTGTCAACAATATGTTCCTTTTTTTGACAAATGACTGTTGTGTTTAATTTTAAAGATCTCGAATTCATAAATATGCGCTATTGTATTATAATAAAGTAATCAATATGCATTTATCTTTATCATATGATAAATATATGATGCCGACTTCTTCTAAATGTAATTTTGTCGTATATTTTATTAAAGGTTCATTAGACACTCACATTAAAAACCAAAATATTTAATTTTGTCTCTAGTTCTATAGTCCATTGTTTACCAAATACACGTCTACTTTTGCTTCTGTTCAAATAACATTTAAGTAATTTTCAGACTCCTCGCCAAGCCTCAAAGTTTCATGTGAGTACCATCTCCAGCTTTCTCCTGTTTGTGTAAAGGGTCTTTTCATATGTTAATGATGCGGTATTGTCTTGTTTTACGGTTGTAATGGGTTTTCCATCTATATTTTCAATAGAGATAACCTGATTTTATTTGAAAGTGTTTAAAGCTTTTTAATATTGATTTTGATATCAGTATATGTTAATCTTGTTGTTTCTAGTAGTGGCTATTACATGCAGTTCTGTTAAAAAGATTGTATACTGTCCCTTTAATGCAAATGTTGATTTTTTTATCATGTATGAGTTCCAGATTGATTAATCTCCAAATATATTATTGTTAGCATATTTTTTTTATGTCACTCCTAAAAGGATTTTAAACCATATTCATTGTTAAATCAAATGTCTTTCTAAAAAAAAAAACTACACAATAATGTCTCTTTAAGAAAATAGGCTTTATTTAACACGTCAGTATAAATCTTTTTGCAATATTTCTTGTTTGAACAAGTACATGTAGATATACCAACAATCACCAAGTATTATATGTTAGCATATGTAATTTTGTTAAAGGGACAGTCTAGAAAACAAATAATGTTTTGCATTATTAAAAAAAGACAATTTTGTAATATCAATGATATCAAAGGTTTCTCACCAATTAATCATTTTTCTAGCTAAACCTATGAGGTTCGTGTGCTCATTTCTTAGAGCTTGAAGAGTGCATGTAATCAGAATGCAATTTGACCACTAGAGAGCATTTTGAGAGCATTTGTATATATAAAACCTTGAGCTGATACAGCATATTTACCATGTATTGATCATTGATTGTCTAAAATGTTGTTATGTCAGAACAACAAATAAGTGGTCATTTTTCATAGGCATAGATACAAGGGTAAGCACATAAGTCACACGTATTTCTCCATGTTTTGTTGTTTCAAACTTGATAATGCGTAATACAGTGTTTTCTTTGTAATCAATAATGTTCTGACTGTCCCTTTAAGCTGTGTTATTGGCATTCAAACAGTAATATGCCATCATGGATAATTGTAATGGTAATTTTGTTTGCGATTAGGGAAACAGTTTGGACATCACATCACAGAAACCAATCAATATCATGAACAAGGATAGGTATGTGATGATGTGGTTTTCACACACTTATAACCCACACTCTGCAAACAATCTGCCTCCATGGACCCGGTCCCATAGAAGTAGATTATATACAGAGTGTGGTCCACAAGAGTATGAAAACCACATCATCACATACCTATCCATTACACATTAAATAAAAAATAATTAAACATGAAAACAAATACTTACTTCCTCTTCCTTCCCCTCTTCCCACGGGGCTGAGGCTCTGGGAGGGGCAACTGCCACCTCCGACGAGTTCTCATTGGAGATGTTGTGGGAAGAGTGGAAGGAAGAGTACTGGGATAACCAAGGTGAGGAGGAGGAGGAGGAGGAGATGGGCCAGCAGGAGAAGATGGGCCGGCAGGAGAAGAATGCCCGGCAGGAGAAGATGGCCCGGCAGGAGAAGATGGCCCGGCAGGAGAAGATGGCCCAGCAGGAGAAGATGGCCCGGCAGGAGAAGATGGACCGGCAGGAGGCCCAGCAGATGGCGGCCCAGGAGCAGGAGGCCCAGCAGATGGCGGCCCAGGAGCAGGAGGCCCAGCAGATGGCGGCCCAGGAGTAGGAAGCCCAGCAGGAGGCAGACCAGCATGCGCCTCCCGGAAGAAATTAAACATCTCTTGTTGGAGTCGAAAGGTTCTGTTTTGGCCTTCTTCTATTTGAGTAAGGAGGTGTATGATTTGGGTTTGGCCTTCAATGATTTGGTTTTGGCCTTCAATAATTCTATTTCTGCCTTCTATAATTTGGATCCGGGAGTTACGCATCTGGTCAATGTAGTCTAGTAGAACCCGCACCTCCGCTATTTCCTCTTGTTGTGCACGGCGGGGTGCTGGTGCTCGAGGGGCCTCTTCCTCTGCTTCTGTGGCCTCTTACTCTGCTTCCGGGGCCTCTTCGTCAAGGGGGGCCTCTTCGTCAAGGGGGGCCTGTTCGTCAAGGGGGGCCTCTTCCCTCCGAGGTGGAGATTCATCCCCACCACTCTCATCCCGGGGAAAAGGAGGAGCCTGTAGTTGCTGTGCTGCCTCCTCCCCAGACTCTGTATATTTGAAAAAGAAAGAAATGTATATATTAGCATATTTACAAATAAAGCTTTAAATTACTTGGCTTACGATACAATTACAAATGCAGCCTCATTAATCCACTTTGAAATCTAACTATCAATACGATTTCCGCATTTTCTAAACCGTGTTTGTGATATCTCTGGTAAATTTTAATGTTTTAGCGTTTGTTTTCAGTCTGTTTAAATGCACACCTAACCTATAGCCTAGATACTAATGTAACCGCAAAGTAATTGTGAATGCGTTTACGTAATAATGTGTTAAACAGCGTAATAGCATTAATCTTATCCTTAAAGGGACATGAAACCCAATGTTTTATCTTTCATGATTTAGAAAGAGCATACAATTATAAACAAGTTTCTAATTTACTTTTCTTATCTAATTTTCTTCATTCTCTGGATATTCTTTGCTGAAAAGCATATCTAGATATGCTTAGTAGCTGCTGATTGGTAGCTGCACATAGCTGCCTCCTGTGATTGGTTCACCGTGTGCATGGCTATTTCTTCATTAAAGTATATCTAAAGAATTAAGCAAATTAGGTAATATAAGTAAATTGGAATGTTGTTTAAAATTGTATTCTCTACCTTAATCATGAAAGGAAATGTTTGCGTATAGTGTCCCTTGAAATACATTTGTATGTTAATTTATTCTTAAATGAGCTTACCGTCAGATGAGAATGGCAGGTTCCCGGTATCGATTCCTCCGATACCGACTATATCCACCTCGGAGATGCTGGGACGCAATATTTCCTCCCATCGGCAGTAGTCAACTACCAGTGCAGGGCTGCCACCAGTTCCTGTGGCATGTTGGGACTCCCGGGTTATCTTTTTTTTAAGATCCATCTTGCAGTCCCGGTAGCGATGTTTAATAGAGTCCATATCTCTATTCCGTCCACCCACTGCATTGACTGA